>NC_052499.1:87512952-87812952 GCF_016617805.1 Bactrocera tryoni
AAAAAGTGGGCCTAATTGGCTTGAAAAGTATAAGGTATACGAAAAATATGAAATAACTTTTTCGACTACCAAATATATGCGTCAAGACCGAAATATGGCAGAAGCCATCCAACTTGCCTTGAACTCAAGTTCTTTTCTGACTTTTAAAGGCAATTGCCAACTAAAAATTGTAAATTACTTAAGTCACTATTTTACATATTCAGTGATGTTCTATATTTATGTTGGAAAATTTTCAAAATTACCTATTTGTTACAAAATAAAATAAATAATAAAATAGTTTTGCAAAAACCTTTTCTTAGCTATGGAAAAAGTAGCATCCAAAGCGCGCAACGAGTAACGCGAACAAAATGAAAGGCAACAAACAAAGCAAACAAGAGCAGCGAATAAGTTAAGCAAGCAAGCGGAAAACTGCTTAAAAATTTGCACGTCATACAAATTTTGCAGAAACTTTCAGAAACATTTACGCTATTTTTGTTAAAGTTGTTGAGCATGGCAAGCTGCTTTAGTTAGCTCCTGCTCTATGTGCCACTTGAAAAATAGACGGCAAGCTGCAGTAAATGCATTCGGGGGCAAACGGAAGCAAAACGAAGCGTATGGCAAATTCCAGCGAATGGGCCTGTGGGTGGCTGAATGGGTGGGTGTGTGGTAAGAAAGCAAGTTTGCACATGTTTATTTGCCTAGCTGCTCGGCATTAAGGATGAAGAAAATTGCATAAATAACTCAGAGCATGGCGAATTATCTTCAGTGTAGATGTAAAGACTTTTGACGCCCGCAACTGGGGATGTGTGTGCAGATTTTATAAACACTCAATGAAGCGATAAAAGTGAATTGGTCGTTGGCGTGACCGAGCGCGGCGCTGCTGAGGCCACACAGGAGATTAAACATTTTGTATGCATACGATATGATGTCAACCACTACAGACAAGCTGTGGAAAACAGTGTAGAGTACTAGCGGAATTTAGTTGAAACCATTTATTTCGCAAATAACTATGCCAAAAGTGCGATAACACTGAAATAGCGCGGTAATATCCAGAACAAATTGTGTAGCTCAGTAGCCTCATCAACGACAACTGCGGTGTGAGTGAGTAAATTGCGGTTAGTCCAATGAGGGTGAACGGCCGTCTCAGCTCTGCGATGCCAATTGATTTAATAAGCCACGTGCCAGACAACCACGCTGTCGGCGGTGACAGACTTTGCAGTCAGCGTAGCATGCTTTTGGTGCTTAAGAGCGCCGTAAAAATGGATAAATATTGCTAGGGCTTTGGGTAGAGCGCTTCGCTGGTGTTCACGGCTCGACGCACAGCGCACGCATTCACACACACAGGCATGCAAATTAACAACTTTCGCTGAAAGAAGCCGTGAAGCATCGCCTAGCAGCTTGTGCTAACATATTCCAGTAAAGCTTTTGGCCTTGGCCCTCGTTTAAGCTATTGTTGTTTCTGCTTCCTCCATTTCCATCGTCCTTTGACATTTTTTACGCCGTAAATTCCAATTACCACCAACTTAGTGCACAAAAATAAACGAGAATAAACGATTTTCTGCCGAAACAAAAAATAAAGTGGCCGTTCGGTCTGCCAGCAGATCTTGCCAGCTCGCCACTGGCTTGTTATTTTCTCAGAATTTCTCTGCAAGAATTGTTTATTGTTTAAATCTTCGCTGACTTTTATTTGATTACAGTTCATGTCGCTTTGTCTGTGTGCAATAAGTTTATTGTGTGGCTTTATTTAATTTTGAAGATTCTAATAAATCTGCTAATTTGCTACGAATAATTATCAATTTAATTCCATTACAAATGCTTAAATGTTTGAACAAATTTCTTTACTTCAAGAGAATTTATTTAGTTTTGTCTTGCTTCAAAGGAGACAATGCGGCTTTTGGAAGAATTGAAATGATAATTGATTTGGTCACTTCTACTGATGTGATTTTTTAATTTTAATCATAGTCCATATTTTTTTGAAGATCACGAAGAACTTGTTTAACACACTTTTCCCTTAATATTATTTATTTTTTAAAGTCAGCTCTTCTAATTTGGAAAGAATAGTGAAACCAATTTTGAATTTTCAAAATATGCCTAAAATCACATTTTTGTATTTTTCGTTCTTTAGTAATTCAATTATTAGTCTTATTTTTTCTTTATTGGCTTCGACTCCGCTTATGCAGTTATAGACGAAAAGATCAAAACAGCCTCTTATAAGTCCGCACCCTTATATAATGGGTTCAAAGAAACTTTTATTCAATTTATATAGTACTTGTGTCGCACTAAGATAACGCAAAATTATTGATATCCCTTAATAAGCCCTCAAGTTCTTATGTTAAATCACAACAAACAAAACTTTTTGACTTTCTTGGATTTATGTATCATTCTCCTTGCGGCTTTAAGAAAAGTTGCTCGTTTTAGCATGCCCCAATGCATTTACTGTTATCTTATCTGCCAGGCTAGCGGTATATCTGGCCTTACTTAACGTCACTTCACTCTACTGCCACAACACTCCTGTCACAGTGCAGCTTCATTGTTTGCAACACTTTGCCGCAGAGGAAACGGAAATCGCAAACACTTACAGATCAAATGCAAGCACACATTCAAAATATATTATTCTTAGTATTATCGCACACATATGTACATACATATGTATCGAAGTATATATATATTATTTTCCGTAATTTGTCGAAGCGTGTTTTCGCACCTGTTAAATTATTTACCGATTCAATATCGTAGATACTTGATGTTTTTGCATTTGTTGTTTTTTGATTTCATTTGCTATATTCCCAGAATATCGGGTAACTCATATGCAAGCATTCATTCAAGCACCAACACAAGCACAGCTTTTGCGAAAGCCGTTATATGTAAAGTTAACCGCAAACACTGCATATTACGAACGCCGCATCCCGTGAAGCAGGGCAGTCGTCGGTGCTTTTGATATGTTTTGCCAATAATAGAAACACAATACACTTTCACCGTTAGAGCAGCTTGGCATTTTCGGTTTGATTTTGTTTCTCACTTCAATTGTGAATTAATACGTGCGATTTACGGTTAGCTTGCATGGCACAGAAACCAATTCACCAAAACAAAAGCCTCGTCACTGATTCACATTCACTGTTTTTAGTCGTCAAAACATGCACGTGTACTCCGCCATTCATCCGTTCAAAGCGTGTGCACCGTATTGAGCTCGCGATTCTACTAAATGACCGAATTCACATCGCTCGCTGCCTTCGTTTTGGGAGCCAACGCTAACTAACAATCAACCAACCAGTCGACTATAGCAGGCAAGCGAGCCGATCCACCAACGTGCAACACAGCGAACCGGTCAGCAAGGAACCAACGAAGTAACATCGCTGTACGCTCAATCGCCGTGTATTCGTTGGAGCTGCGGAGAACCGACAAAGCAGTGTTGCGGCGACCACATGTTAATCGTTGAATGTATACCAATAATATCTAATACGCACGACACTCTGCTTTGGCTCTTTTCAAAACGCCTACCATCTATTCTTGTTTATTTCTTCTTGCTTGCAGCAGAAACGAAGATATGATGGGTTGCGGCATTGAGAGTGTGGCCCATGGAGTTTTGGAGCGCACGCATGCCGCAGTGGAGCACAATGACACTCAGCGAAGAAGCGCGCTCAACATCTCTTCGAAATCTGTATGGCTCTCTGTTTGAATCAGAAATGTTTGCAGAGAACACGCAAACCGTTCACTTTCATTTCCTACTCGTAACATACTGTTAACTGTATCACTATCGAAATATGTTTTTCAGTATTTATGAAATTGTATTACTACAAGTAATCCTTTTTAGTTCATATAAAAGGAGTTAATTCGATTATAACGGTAAAAGGAATCAGTTGTGTGTTTTTGTTTTAAATAACACATAAGAGAATCTCAAATAGTTTAGTTTTTCAGCTCCTAGTTTTTCGAAGATTTAGTTTGTAATATCGTAAATGTTAAAGCCATCTTTAGCGAATGTTAGAATGTTAATTTTGGGAGAGTTCCATGGTATTGCCAAAAATGTTATTCAAATTTTTAAATATGTTACATTTATGTATATGTTGATGTTGCAGTTAAATACATATGTATGTATATGTATGTTTGTTGTATATATAGGTTGTCAAAAAAGTCTTGCGGTATTTTCGCTAGTTGGCGCTGAAAGCGCGTAGTTCTAGTTTTATTCGTCGCATCGGGTCATGCTATACCTTTTTGGAAAGCTCATTTCACGCGCTAACACATGTTTGATTGATTGTCATTTCTTTTAAGTCGTTCGTGAGTTATAGCGTCGCAAACATGGAGCAAAATAAAGAGAAAATACGGCATATTTTACAGTACTACTACGATAAAGGCAAAAATGCATCTCAAGCCAATAAAATTTGTGCAGTTTACGGACCCGATACAGTTTCCATTTCCACCGCACAACGATGGTTTCAACGTTTTCGTTCTGGTGTAGAGGTGGTCGAAGATGCGCCACGCTCCGGAAGGCCTGTCATCGAAAATTGCGATAAAATCGCTGAATTGGTCGAAAGAGCTGGGCATGAGTCTAAATAAACATTTGTCTATTGAGTATTTTTGATTGAAGAATAGAATTGATTATAATACTCCTTGATACATTCATTGTTTTTAATTTTGGTGTTCACATATTCGAGAGAGAAAGTTCATATACTCATATTCATGAGAGAAAGGTGAGGTTAAACTTATCCTGTCTTATCATGAAACTGTGATGATTAAGGAGTTCTCATTTTAATCACAAGTATAATTATTCAATTAAAACAAGTAAGAAAGGGTTATGTTCGGGTGCAACCGAATATGCTATACTCTATATATAAGAATTTATGTATGTAAATATAACATGTTGAGTTGATCATACAATAGTATTTACATATGCTAGCTATTTATTTTGTGGGCGATTATGGCTTCTTGCTGCGATGTAAATAAATGAAGTGCTAAGTTGTTTGTGCTCGAATAATATAAGTATCTACAGCTTTTCAGAACTTCAATTTCTGATTACTTAATCTTAAGCTTAAGATGAGAATTTAGGCATTATTTTAGGAAGGGTTTATATAAAAGCTTAGAATGTGAGACCTGATAGACGTATCTGTGAGAAATTAATATACAAGTTATGAAATTTCGAACATCTGCTTTTCGAAAAAGTGCAAAGAATAAGAACCAAATACTGTACAAGTTTTTTTAGAACATTACCAAACAAAAGATTTTCTAAAATTATCTTCTTCTACCGAGATTAAGATGTGATTTCCACTAAAAAATGGAAAAAATTGAGTTTTTTGTGGATACATCGAATATACACACATTTGAAAAGATTCTACGAAGGATGAAGTAAGAATTTTTTAACTTGGTTAATCGGTTCTTAAAATTTCGAACGCATTTTGCTCGCGAAACACCGTTTTCGGAGTCGATAAGAGAAATGTCTCCGGCTTGGACCGTAATTGGTTGTAGATTTGAAATTTACGCGACTTAAATACATTAGTCAAGTAATTATTGAATGAACAAGATTTTAGCCAATGATTTCGAATTTTTAAACGTGAAGTATACATTTTTCTCCAAAAATTATTTTTTTAAGAAGCCGCCATTTTATTAATAAATGTTTTTGGTTGTGGTTTGGAGATAATAAATTAACTTTTTTTCGAGGACCTCCCGCTATGGGATCATGGGAATCCAAAAATTTTCATGAAATTTTGTAAATACACATTTTTATACTCTTGCAGCCTGTTGCCACAGAGTACAACAGTTTTGTTCGCCTAACGGTTGTAAGTATCACCTATCAACATCAGGGTGACGACTAATTTAGTACATGACATTCTTTTCATATTCCTATATCACAGTGTAAAAATTGGCGGAATCGGACCTGCTTCCCATATAATACAGTTTTAAATTCCATGTGATTATTTCACTTTCCAGTGTACAAAACCAGAAGTAATTATACATATAACGCGAGAAAATTTGCACTAATAATTCGTTAAAAGTATGCCACCTTATGACCAAAAATTGCACAAATGCAACCAAAACTGTTCAAGCCCCCAGTATCTATTGCTGACTTTTGACCGAAAATAGCGGTCAATGTATGGAATATATAATTGAAACTCAGATTCTTCAAATCCTTTCTTAGCAATAGTCTCTGTATGTCGGATTGGGTCAACACTTCCCTGAGACCGTATATACCTAATATAAAGATTTTCGAACATCCAGCTGACCTTACTCCATGCGATTGATGATTGTATGTGAGGTACCTTAATGAAACCAAGGAACATTTTTTAGTATGTGGCATGATAATAGTTAATGATAATATCGTTTCGATACTATCCCAACTCCCATATACTGCGTATAATGATTCTCGATTTTCTAACAAACATATTTCCGAATTTGTCGGTCAGCGTATGAGTTGGATTCCGATATTCTGGTTGACATTTTACACTTTAAGGTGTAAGGTAAGGTTCTTGGCTTTGATTCCTGAATGTTGTAAGAGTATAACAGTCCGGTTGTTGCGTTGCTCTCCCGTGAAAAACATTTTATGTAAAAGCACCAACAAAGTTATTATTTAGCCAGGGAGTATAATGGTAAGGTCACTCACATCACTTGAATGAAGAAGTGGTTACTCGTACCTCTTCGCCTGCCTGCACTTCACAATTAAATTTAGGTAAATTATTTCATTCTTCAGTTTTTTATTTGAGCTTCAAATGCTGATCTAAAAATATTCAGCGGCTCATACTTTCGAAACTATTTTCGATTTTAATTTTCATGAAGTGATTTCAAGCATTGTTCCCTTCCGCCTTAGTGTTTAACTTCTTCGACACACTGTAAATGTTTGATTTTTATTAAGTGCATAAGTGCAACTAGCGGCAAAAGTGCATTAATTAATTGATTAATTGGAGTGCCCTCGGCTTTCAGAAACTATAAAAATACTTACCTTGCCTGTGTTTATACTTGATTTTTTACATAAATAATCTGGTGTTTGCTCTTCGCTGCTTTTATGGGGTGTTGAATGCTTAGCAAGCACTTAGGCTAAACAAATTGGCACCAACTTTAGCAGCGCGACGCCGGAGTGTAGCGGGCGCACTTCATTGTTTATGAAAATAGAAAGTAATTCACTAATTCTGTGTAAAATGTTTCGTTTTTTAAGTTAAGTAATTTTTATTGCCGACCATAAGTGCCGCTTCTGTTTATAGTTTTCAATTGTGTATAAAAATAACACCATCGAGCTTGATGTTGCTGCAAGCAAAATGGTGTACAAGTACATATATATTTGTATATATTTACTTTTTCGGTTAGAACATACTTTTTAGCTTTGAATACAAAAGGAATTTTTACTACACTGTTTTATACTATACTACTGGATCTGGCCATGCGTTGCTGTGGTATCGGTTCAGCAATTTAGGAGTCCATCGCGGACAAACAATGTGACACGTAATTTATATACATATATGTATATATATATATATACATATATAGATTTATGAACCAATAAATACAGTAAATACAAATATACAGTTTGCTGTACTTCTTATGCATACCTACGTGTGATGGGAAAAGCTGGTCTAATTAAATTTTTTGCAACCAAATTCACACTTAATCGCTTTACCACTACTGTGGGCAAAAAAAAGAAAGACTTTTAATTTAAATTTCGCTCGGAAACTCATTCGTCGACATATTATTTTTTCTAGGTTTGTATGACTGCCAGTGACATCTGCGCCAAATTTCTTTCTGAAGTACATAAAGCATTGACGACAAACTTACTCCAAGACGGCCTTCAACATCAACTGATGATCAACACGTCAACAAAATAAAGACAACCATTTTGAAAGATCATTTAGGCCTAAGAAAAGATTGGTTCCAAAATCACTAAATTCTTTCGAGAAACAGCGTCGTGCTAACGTCTGTGAAACAATGCTCTCCAACTAGTAGGATATCATGAAACTCATTATTACTAGTAGAAGTGGTGTACTCCATTTTTTCCACCGGTCAAACTGTCAACAAGGAAAAAGATTCCTAAAAAGCGGCCGCAATTATGGGTTGACAACTCTTAATTTTTGCACCACGATAATGCATCGTCGCATACTGCATTGATTCTTCGTGAGTTTTTCGCCAAATATTCATTGAATTATGTGATGTGTATGGAGAAGACATGTTGCCCGAACGCTAGTGGCAATATATGCGTATAGGCTCATATCATGTCCCAGTGTGTGAAGACCTCATGAAAATACAGTACGTTTAAACACTGTGTATACGAATAATACTAATAATCCAAATTGCTTTATTCACTTAAGCTATCAATAATTAATGCTGGAAATGTTTAATACTTTTAATAGTTCACAAAAGTATACAAAGTGGTTTAAGTGGTTGCCAAACTAGTGATCTAAAGTGTGAAGTGTTTTATTCAATGCATACAATGCTTACAAACATACATAAGAACAACGTATATGCTTTTGCCCTCCTTCTCCTCTTCTCTGATTTAAATTTGCATTTATGCGGTCAGTCATAAAGCGATGGCAATTATGGTGGCTTAAAGTGGTCATAGCTCGCTTTGCTACACAGCTATGCAAACTGCAGTTGCTGCCGATGTGTCGGTTGTGTCGATATCTCCGCTCGATCCCGTCTCCTTCAACGGGTGTCTTCCAATTCAGTCATCATTTGGCAAATTTATACTTTTTAACACATTAGATTTGGACCAGATAACTATTTGAGTGTTATTATACTCATCAACGTCTCTGCTACTGTTATTTCCACGAAGTCCACAGCAGCTACAACAACAGCGACAGCTCCAATGTTGCCCACTAAAGTGTCTTCCATAATTATTAATAGTTGTGTAGCTAGCTGCCGGTGTTGAAAAGACTCTTCGCATACATGTACATACACACATACACATACATGCGTGCATAAATATGTCTGCGACAGCTCTGCTTAATACGGGCGACTTTATCATCGGTTGGCAATCCTGTCAGCAAGAATGCGAGAGATAATTGCTACTGGTTAGAGGCTTTTATAGCGGATGCTCCTTATCGATGCATAGAATTGACGTGAATATTGCTGCAATTAATCAGTGGTAGTTGCAGTGCTTAGAATGGTGATGAGAATAAGTAAATATTTTGAAAGTAATGCGCTGAGGAGAAGCAAGGTGCTCAGGTAAGAAGAAATGTTTTCTCCAACCAGCTTTAAGTAGATAAGATCGATTAGCAAAATGTCGAAAAAAGGAAAATCAAGGAAATAGTTCGATTTACTAACATCATCCTTCAGTTATGATTACTATGAAATACTTGAAAATTCTCTAAGAGCAATGTTTGCATCAACGCTTTATAGGTAGACAAAGCACGAATTTGGTTTATAAATAACCGGTAAACGTTCACTCTTTGGAAACACGAATGAACAATATATGTAAAATCGATCAGATTGCATGAGAATCAACACAAAAAATATCCGATGATTTTTAATGAATTAACAGCATTTTAATTAGACGATAGAAGCTGCAAACAACAACAAAAAGAAGGTCAACTCCTCTACAATATGTAAATAATAAAAATCATATTTATCTATCAAGTGTGATCCACTAGTTTAGCTGTACTTTTAAGCAATATCGGCTTAGTCGCCAACTTGCTCTGCTGCCACTTGTTGAACTCAATCGCTGCCCTCATTTTAATATGAAACGCATGTCGAATACAAATTGCAAGAAACGGCTCAGCGTACTAAACTAGTTTTCAAAGAACCTGCAATGTAAAAAAAGACACAAAAATGCGCAAAAGATTTATCGTCAAACTGCCGCGCCCACCAATTGGTCAAAGCTGCCAAACGAATAGGCTGAGCGCCTACCGAAAGAATGAAAAGTCTAAAAAACGCTGTAAACTAACGAGATGTCAGGTTAATTCTGCGAAAAGCACTGCTTGAATTTGAACACGTAAACATAAATATTTATGCTCCAATCGAATGGAGGCTGTAAATTAGCCGCGCAAACGAATGGCGTAATTAAGACACTTTTCACGCGCTTCGGTGCTTTGTAATTCGATCAGTGCCAATTTGATCGCTGCCACGAAAATAGCGCTCAGCAGCAGCGAACTCAAACATATGCACCTCGGCAGCTCCACCCGTCTAAATAGCTAAACTCAAAGCGATTGTGACGAGTAGAAACACGGTGCGGGGAACAATGTTGCAGCCAGCAATGGGTCTAGAATTTAAAGTCTTTGTCTAGGAAAACGCGCTAGATGGGAGCACTCCGCGGCACTCATTGCCATTCAAGGTGAGTCGTGCAATTTTCACACTTTAAGCGAGGCTGATGACGGTGCCTTGTGCTGGTGCGGTTGCTGCGGCTTCTACTGCCGCTTGCAACGTCCCAGTAACTGCAACAATTGCCTTGTCGTCGCGTCGGCTATACTAGGTGTGAAAAAGGCTGCAAAGTAATTTCAAAGCTTACAATTTGATTACAGCGATAAATCAGTTTGCAGACACCTTCAACACCTGCCCGCAGGTCCGCCCCTGCATTGCCGGTGACTGCCACTTGCCTTGGCTTTTTTGCCTTCTTACAACCACTGTCGTCTACCTCAATTGTTGTTGCAAAACTTCTTACGAGCCTTTCGAGCATCCATATACTTGTCTTTTATTAACGGATATGTATTTAGGTTTAGAGAGAATTAACCCAAATTGTCCACCTGATTGAATGTGGTGCTCAAGGTGAATTAACAAACAATCTTCTAGGAATCCAATCTATGTTGACAACAATTCTGGTTTTTTTTTATTATTAAGACATAACTCCTGTTTCTGTTTTAGTTAGCTTTGCTTTTAATTTCGAGTCAAGGCTTTTAATGAGCTACGACCGCAATCAGTTTATGATCTAACTATAAAACATTAAATAAATGAAGTACTGAAGTGTCGAAATAAATATATTTTTAAAGACTACATATGGCTCGTGTCAAATATTGGTGTTACGATTTTGACGGACGCAAGCTAGACCCAAAAAGCGTCATTTAAATGATAATAATAAAACTGAGAAGGACATATGTTTAACGTCCTTTCTGGGACTTATTATTCGATCTCTGAATCTGCAGTTATAATAAAACAGGTTTCGTGTCAAATCGCCACTACGAAAACTACAATGGTTTTAAATATTTTAGCTTAAGATGGAATCAAAAAAAAATCATCCCGTAATATACATACATATATACTTGTAAATACAAAGTAGGCAATTGTCATCGTCTTAAGTTGAACAGCATTTTTAGTAATCACTAGAAAACACTGGGTTATACTCGTATGTACAACAATGTTCATCTGAAGCTTCCTTCTCGACAATGGTAAGTGGGAAGGAAGAAGAGAGTGCTGTCTTTCGGGCTCAATTAGCGCTGGTAGCGCCTTGTTGTTTCGCGGTCATAAGACTTTATCTTTATATCCCATTTCATTAGGGTATTCAAGCCATTTGGTGCTCTCAATGAAAGTACTTATCCCCGTTATGCTTTTTCTAGACAGATATTCAAAGTTTGGTATCTGATAAGTTCCAAAACTTCGATGTCTGATTTGTGATAAAGCTAGGCACTCACAGAGGAAGTGAAGAACCATTTCTTTACTACCTTCGAGTATACAGCTACGACACGTGATAAAGTGGCACATTCCCATTTTTGTACATGTTCTTCAAATGGCCGGTGCCCGTTATGGTAGCTGTAAGCCTATTTCTATTTTTCTTGCAACTTTTTAATAAGTCCTTGGTTTTTGTTCTGTCATAGTTTGCCCATATCTGTTTCGTTATCCTGCATTTGGTTGTAGATCTTCATTTATTCTGAGCAGTTTGTTCAAATTGCGTATTAAGCTCCCTCTTGATCGCTCCTAGCCAATTGTCTCTGCCTCGAATTCGTCTAGAGAGGTTCCTGAATAGCAAACTCGTATGCTATTTCGTTGCTCAAAATATTCCTATAAACGGGAACCCATATTATGGTTAAGTCAAGTTGACCCCCAAACGAGCCTAAAGACTTCCTTGCCTTGCTGACGTTGATCTTTAGCGACGATAAGGCTAGTAGTACCGCATGGCTGTCTGTGGAAATGGTTGCCCTCTGTATCCTCCCGCAGTTGTATAATAGAACTTCACGGACATTACCTAAACTCAGTACTTCAGCTTGGAGGCTGCTAGCTGATTTAGTTAGACGATAAGATAAAGAGATATCACACTCTTCGGAGAATACCCTTGTTGCTACACCTCAGTTCACTTTGGATTCGTCGGTATAGATTGATGTAGCATTGTCCTCCCTTACTAAACCCCGACCGTGGTACTAAACTATGTAAAGCGACTGTCACACTGTGCGAAAACAATACTTTGAAACGAAATGCACTTTTTGTCGCTCTTGCTGCTGGGCTGGATATGTCCATCGAACGATGTTGTTTCAAAATGTAACTCCGGTGACGGTAGGCAATGGCAAAGACGACAAACTGCATAAATTAACACCTCACTTTGGTGGTATTTTGATTTTATTAAGTGCATAAAGCAACAGCCAGCGCACTTTGCCGGGTAACGATGACAACAACGACAACGACGATGCTGTTGTGATGTTGTACGTTGCGGCGCAGCATTGGAGGGCATTACGTTCGAACTGCAGGGACTGGAAAAAAGAAAGCATACACGCACACATACACAATAAATAAATACGCTTTCATACACTTTGAGTAAGCGCCTTCGATTAATGGTCTGTTGATGCTTGATTTGCCTTCAAGCAAAATGAAACATAAAGGAAAACATACGAGTGAAGTTAAAAGAGAAAACAAAAAATAATACGACACAGCGCACTCGGCGTACATACTTTAAAACTCGGGTCTTTTCTTTATTGCAGTATCGGTTACATATGTATATATGCGCGTATGAAGGTGCTCTTGTGTGTAAGACAGCTTCATGCAGCTACCCTGTGAGAAATAGGGTATGTAAGATTTTTTTGACCTACGGGCATAGAAGGTAATTAGAAAATCTAGGTTTACGACGACATGGGTTTCGGTCTCTTCGACTAAACACTAAAGAAAAGTCGTCTTTCTCGGACTTTGACAGTCATCTTTGACAGTCATCTGCCAGTTAAGTTCCAGTTAAGTTAACCTAACCAAGAGTCCTTCTTTCTGTAAAGAATCTTTTTTTAACCAGAACTTAACTAACAGATGGCTGATAACTGGACATTGAGGCCCTCAGTCTCGAATACTGTCATCAAAGCTAGCTTTATTGGCAATGTCGAACTTGAAAAATTGTATTTGTGAGCTCAAACCCTAAACCGAGTTGAAATTGCCACTGTTTCGGTGAATAGTGAAGGTTATTGGCTTTGAAAGCAATATATTTTATGCAGCATTTCCTACAGGGAACCATTCTGCGCATTCCATTCAAGATTTGTAATTAAATCAATCGTTGCCGCTCCGCCACTAAAGTGTTGCAATTAAGCACTGCTGCTTAAGGGCGCAAGTGGCACGACGAATAGGTGCAACGAGGTAATGGCCACGAGTGTACCGTACCATATGCATAAGTATGCTTTTGTTCATTTGTTTATGTGCTTGCGCTGGTTACGTCGCGATATTATCGGCCACGGAATAAATTGTTATTGGAGTGTAGACACAAAATTTGAAATTTAAATCAACAGCAAATTGGAAAACGTTGAAAGCAATTAATGAAGTATACTGGACCAACGCTGGAGGCCAAAATCCATGCCAAAAGAAACTTTTCCATAGGCAAATTTCTGTGTTTATTTGGGACGAAGCCTTAGCAAACTCTTTGTATTTATGAGCATATAATTGATTGTAGAATCGAATATGAATATCTAATAATAAGCTCATATCCTGGCATTAAAAAATTAAAACTTTTGTCTATAAAAAGTTTCAAGGTTTCTAAGTATAAAGGCTAACATCCATATATTCTTCTTAACTGGCTGTTTATTGATTCTTTTATGTGGCGGGTCCCTAACTACCCTGGGTAGGATGTTTCGCCTTCTCGCTTTAGCTCACCTTCAAACGGATGTTTTTGACTGATCAGAGGATACTTGGTCTAAGATCGGAAGTCGTGAGCTGCTTGAGCTCTATATCGTCATTTTTGGCCACTCAGAGAACTTTCCTTCACTTGCGTGAATATCTACACATGGCTCCATCCTCGTTATAAAAGAAATATTCAAATGATCTGTATGAGGAACACCGCCAATTTAATAAAGTCTTCAGATAAAACCTTCGTTAATAACTATCAGATAAAATCCTATTTAGAAATAAATAAATCCAGTTCCTATTCTCCTACTTATCAGTTAATGAAATTATTTAATATACAAAAAGAATCGTATTCAATTCCCGATTTGCCCACATTTGTTGACAAAATTCTTTTATGACCACTTTGTCGTTTCACAGAATTTATTTGGTATGGAGAAATATACTCAGCATTTTTCAGTGTAGTAAATAAAAACGAAATAAAGAGATAAGAAAAATCAGTGAACACCTCTAAATGCTTCGCACCTTCCAGGTCGGCTAAATAAAGATTGCAAGGGACACACCCCCAGCTGCATGCACCAAAAGGCAACCACTGTGCAAGCAGAGGCGTCTGTGCGTTCAAACAGAAACCATCGCCGATGAGCACACATTCACCCATATTCCTCTGCTTGCGGATGTACATACGCAGATATTTGTGGAACGCAAACCGTCACAAGCACGCCCCTTTCATCGGACGCGTTTTTGCGCCGACACAATTACAAATGTGCCGATAATGCGCGCACTACCCGCGGCACGTTGCAAGTACATCCTACCTTTCTTTTTTTCGCATAAGTGTGTGTAAAAAATTGCACCTATGTGTACTTAAGTGTGGCAAAAAGCAGCGATTTTGTTTGCTGAACCATTAAAATATCACGTTAAAAAATCTTGTTAACACCTCATTCCTCGTTCGCCACTGACGCCGGTTTTTGCGCCCATTTTGACGGTTACCTGGCTGTCAGTGGAAAACAAACCGAGCATTTAAGGAATCTACTTATCGACGCATGCATGAATATACCTCTATGTGGGCACACTCACATACTGCAAGGACTGTTGCATGGACCAGTCGATGTTTATGCTGCCCATTACCGCTGTTGCTGGCTGCACTTCGGACACTTTCGATTTTTTTGTGTTTCGTTGGTTTTTGTCGCTCGCCTTCGTTGTTTTATCTCGTCTTTTTTCTTGCTGAGTTTTTTGGCACTGATTGTAGGCTTCATCGTCGTCGTTGCACTTATTCCATTATCGGCTCCATTATCGGTGAGCACTGCCGTGGTGCCAATAACAAGCTCGTCCTGTGTGCATACTCGCCGGCGAGTCGTGGGCATGGACGGTAGGCAACCACTTATGTTGGTGTGTGCGTGCTTACTGCCAACTTGTAATTAAAGACCGGCAATTGAGCACGTTGTTGACTGCAATTCGGGTGCAATTTGTAAAGCAAAACTATTGGTTTTTAATACCGCGTTCTTATTTATTTTGTGCCGGACAAAAATGGTGAAATGGTGGAAAGTGTTTGTTTTTTTTTTGCGTACTGAGGTTTTTGGGTTTGTCATATTGCGAAGATAGTCTGTGAGAGGAACACTAAACCATAAATAATATCTAGCTTATAAAGTTGAAAAAGTTGTGAGTTCACTACAAAAATGTTATATCACCTGATAAATTTGACTTGAACTGGTCCAAGTGCCTTTGCAAAAACTAATTGAAACCGACAAGAGCTTTCATATCATTTCGTTTTTAGTAGTTCTGGATAAATTAGTCAAAAAGTCCTGTTAAACACCAATACGAAAATTTTGAGATTTATTCTCAAAGTTAACAGAAAATATTGTATCCTCAAGCGAATAGTCCGATTACAAGCAGCAACTGGAATTATAATTGGAGTTTATGGGAAATTATGTCTACCACGAAGTTTTATCCAACTTTCAGAACAGCATCTAGAATACCCTAAGCCAGCTTTTTAATAAATATACACACACCTTCATAAGAAACTACTTCGAATTGGAATTCGATGGATTTAATACACCATACCAATAATACACTCGATTAAGTAGTTCGAAAATTTCTATTTTAAACCTTTTATTGATCTGCCTTTGTGGGATAAAATTTTTGTGTATTGATGTTAATTATTTTTACGAGGCACATAGCACGTTTCTTTGGTTTTACTATTATTCCCTTTTGTTTATTTTAATTTTATATGAACAGTTATTTGGCTATTAAGATAAGGAAATTGCGCTGCTATTAAAACTATAAAATTATCATTACTGCTACTACTTTTTCCGAGCTAATAGCGCAGCGCGACCTCACCAGAAGCTTTGCAGCTTTAAAACAAAAATTAAGACACATTAATGCCCCAGAAAGACTGCTCACAGTAGCTGCAGTTTTTAAATGGCTTTGTGTCTATACGATTGTATTCCACCCAGAAAAATTCCTGGCGCATGTTTGTAGAAACGGAATGTAAATGCCAACACACACACACCCACACTAACGCTTCGAAATTAGGTCATATGCATAAGAGTGCGCAGCGAGCAATAAAATTCAGAAGGTAGAAAAATGAAGAAAATGCCGAGTCAATGAAAACGTGACGAAATGCAGCTTCAAACAAATTAAGAGATCTTTACGGGAGAAGGAACATCATGTAATTCCAAAATGCAATTTAATACTTTATAGGAAAAAAAGAAGCGAGCAACAAACGTGATACTTAAGATAAAATGTTTATACAAATGCTTGCCTGCTTATCGCTGGGTTTCCCATCTGAAAGCTTTAAGTTGCGCCTGACTCACACGTGCATTATTTTCTCACAGCCACATACAAGTCAAGAAGGGAGGAGCTGTTGCTGCTGCAAACTGATTAATGAGAAGGTGTCACTACACAAGCAGCCGGCATACCCGTCGTGTGTATTTGGTGTATTTGGCGCACCAAAGCAGAATAAAGGGAAAGCCAAAAAATGTGTGCTACAACAGTATTATTTTCCGCTTTTATAGAAAAAATGTTGTCGTACTTAGTAAAGAAAAAATTTAATAATTGAACAAAACTGTATGCTTGTAAGTAAGTACATAAGTATGTCACCGAAAGCAAGGTAAGGGTTCATCACTATTTAAAATATATAAAAAATTTAAATCGTATAATGTTTAGAGATTGTCGCAGCATAAATACTAATAGCACTACGAGGACATCGAATAACTTCCTTCCAAGTTTGTTCATTCCCATAATAAAATCTTGTGAAAAAATATAGCATATAAAGATGCAAAAACTAAGGCCTGAAATTAAAATTTACTAGCAATTTACCAACCGCTTATCCACTTATAATAAATCCACGAGTCACTTTAGAAAAGAATGTCACGCAAGCCACAAATGAAATTTGAAAAGTTTACGAAGGCGATGCTGTGTCAGTTCGTGTAGCACAATCATGGTTCGCTCGCTTCCGTTCTGGAAATTTCGATGTGAAAGATGCACCTCGCTCTGGTCGACCTATCGTTCAAAACGTCGAAGAAATATTGACCAGGAAACATAAACAGCCATTACATCCCTAAGGAACTCATTCATCATCAAATGGTTTTGAACCATTTAAAAGAGGCTGGCTACAAAAAGAAGCTGAATGTTTGGGTACCAATTGAATTTTCAATGAAAAATTTAATGGACCGAATTAACATCTGCTATTCTTTGCTGAAACGAAATGAAATTGAACCATTTCTGAAGCGAATGTGCGAAAAAGATCATGGTCCAAGCGTGATGAAGCTCAACAAATGGACGCAAAGCCAGGTCTGACGCCTCGAAGGGTTATGCCGAAGGTTTGGTGGGGTTGGAAAGGAACTGATTGAGGTAAGAAATCGAAAAGAGGGCCAGAACTGGTCAACAGAAAGGGCCTCGTCTTCTATCAGGGCAACGCTAGACCACACACAACTTTGATGACTCGGCAAAACCATATAGCCCTGCCCTTGCACCATCGGACTGTCATTTGTTTCGGTCAAGGCAGAACTCTCTTAATGGACTAAAGTTGGTTTTAAGAGAAGCCTGTGAAAATTACTTGTCGCAGTTTTTCGCCGAGAAACCAGAAACGTTTAACACTGATCGAATAATGTCTCTAGCGGAAAAATGGCAAAAAGTGGTCGACCAAAATGGTACATATTTGGTGCATTAAAGTTCATTATAAATATAAAAAAAATTAAGTTGAAGATTTATTAGAAATACGAAAAGACTTTTTCGGCATATATTAACTTTCTCACCATGAATATCCGCTCTCCGTCAACAGTAGACATATATACAGATTACAAGGTTTCAGTATGGAAGATGATTGTTTCACATTTATGAATATAAAATTGTGGGTGCCGAGTTTCCTACACTTGTAGCTCATTGGAGATCGCCTACAGCTCGCACAATGCAAATGAAGTGTTCGAAGAGCCGCTTCGGTTTATTCCTTATTGTACCACCTTAGGGCTTTGTGTATTGATTTACTAAGTTTTATTGCTTTTAATAAAATTTCTGATAAGAAAACTCGATTTTTTTAGTTTATCTGTAAGTGTGTTGAAAATAGTAATAATACCTATACAAATGGAGATAAAACTCTCTAAATATGCCAAATAAATCAGTTGCTGTTGGTGCACATTCCGCTTTGAAATCACCACAACAACAAGCTTCAGTTTATTTATTTTCTTAAACACTTCAGCTATTTACATATTTATTTCATTTATTTTATCTCACCTATCGAAAAGCCTTGTATGTTAATTAAAAGGCGCATTCTTCGGAATTGACCACACCACACCACTCCGCAGGCCACTTCAGCAATACTCGAAGTATTCAAAATAAACAAAATATTTGAAATAGTAAAACAAAGAATGACACTTCAATTAAAGATACTCAATCATACAGCGGGCAGGGGCTTGGAGGCACCTTGAAGTGGTTTGCTTGGCTACCGTGAACGCTGAACATGCTCTTCGTAATAAGAGGATGATGCCAGACACAACATTGAAAAGATTATTCAATTGGAAGCGATTTGTCAATATGATAGAATAGAAAAGAAGTTTTCATTGAATTCTGTTTTGTACTTAAGTTCAATTGTTTCGAAAATTTCAGTTGAATACTTTTGAAAAGAAAAAATATTTGAAAATTTGCTTAATTTATTTATCTGCTTAGCTCAAATGTACTTGAGAGTCACCACTGTTTTCTGGGGCATAGAGTATAACCTTATAAGTTTTTAACCAATATTTCTCTTCAAAAGAGTAACTTCATCTTAAAACGTTGCAAGTTGGCCTCAAAAACATTTATTAATGAATTGCTGTTTCAAACGGTTAATTAACGTTTAACGGCACACCCTTTGGAGCAGCAGAAATACGGGAGTTCTTCTATGAGGCATGTCGCGGTTAATTCATAATGACACCTACTGTCAGAGATGCTGTCAAGTCAACACTGACGAGCCGCAGGCAATTTGGCTCGAGGCGTCGCCGAATTAACGTTAATTAAAAGGTAAATAAATATCTAAGCCAAACAATGGCTAAAGACGACGCTAAACAGTAATATTCATCAACAGCCGCGCAAAGAAAGGGAAAGAGAAGAGGAAAATATGAAGACAATTCCAAATGAAACGCGCTAGTCTTTACTGTTGGCATCAATTTATAAATTTGGATGCATTTATTTCAGCCTGGGTAATTGTAGCTTTGTAGGCTTGTGGATGTGGGCACGCCAAACGGTTCACGCACGTGCATTTCCCTCCAGACAGCGATTGACAGCTGACGTAAACGAATTGAATGCCTAAATAGCCGATATGCTACAGAACTTCAACTGCATTCGGTTAGTTGCTGTTGTTGTACGCAGCATGCAGGCGCGCCCCTTGTTACGAGTTGCCTTTCCTTTGCCCATTTCGAGGCAGGCATACAATGTCAATGACAGCACATGACAGTTGCAATGAAAACCAGCCATCAGCGCACTGACATCTCACATGTGTTGCCTTACCGCAGGCCTCATTACTTTCTACACGGTGCAGTTGTGGCCTGTTGTTGTATGCAAATGTACACGTAATTACGTGGTGATTTGCTCAGCATTTTCCAAACTAAAAACATAAGAAACACATTTGGAGCTGCGCCCCCTCAGCCCGTACAGCCATTGGCACACGCAACTGCTGCGGGCGAAGGTGTGCTGAAGTGTGGCGAGGTGTGAAGAGCAGCGGTGAGTTGCATCGTAATGCGACCGCGTTGCCCTAGCTTGGTGGCCCATAACGCACAGCAGGCAGCCTCTTGAACGGAGCGTCGGCAGCACATTATTAGGCACGCGCCCGCAGCGCCGCCACGGCCAGCCGAAATAAGCGAATGTAGACCTACACATTTATATAATATAAGCAAGCGTACGAATGCAAGCGCACATGCATATTGATTACGTTTTCGAGTCCGCTCTCCCTCCGTCTTTGCCTCTTGCCTTCACATGGCCATTGCCCAGCCTGCTGGTCGTCTTGAATTAGGCACTCTGTCGGTTTCCTCCTACAACCGCAGGCGGCACGAAAAAACAATCAATACGCGCACCACTACACACACACACGCACATGAAATGCAAGTGGTTTTGTTGTTGGGTCGCATATACCTACGTACTCGCACACACGCTTGCACTCGAGATTGTAGAATTTACTTGATGGCAGCGAAACTAATGAACAAGTCACAATACTGCCGCTTGCATTGTTGTTGTTGTGTTACATTCATTTGCTATGCATGTTGCGCCTCAACTGTTGCACCTATCTAATTCCCACACAACAGTTTTCTGTTTTTTTTTTAATTTGTTTGGTGTGTGTGTTCCTCATTTTCTCGGTTGTTTATTGGATATTATGCACGCTGATTTTTGATGATGTTTCGTTTTGGTCACTTTGATAATTTTATTGATTTGCTTTTATTGTTTTGTACGGATGTACTGTTCGATTTCTGAAGCCCACCCAAATTGCGTGGTTTGCGGAAGTGCAGCATGGAAATTTCAAAGCAAATGGAAAGTGTTAAAAAATCAAAAAAAAATATGCCAAAAATACAAAACAGAAAGTCATACTTTGCATAGCTTCAATGCATAGTAATGAGTATTCAAAAGTGCTATGACCCACAAGCAAATTTAATGTTTACAAATCCTCCTTTTTCCCACAAATTACAACTGACTTTATCGCAAAAATTGTGTGTTCGCTAGGACACAAATGTTAAGATTTTGTTTATATGTTTGAACCGAATTATTCTTGACTTAGTTATATTCGGGGAATTGCGATTTATCGCGAAAATGTTCGCAGGAATTAAGAGGTCAAAAGATTTATTACTCGTAGTAAATGTATGCATACATACTATATACATATTATATTTTTATATACTAGCTGACCCGGCAGATTTCGTACTGCCTCAATCGACACGAGTAGAACCAAACTTTTGTATAAAATAAGTTTAAAACAAACAAAACTAATCCGTATTTAATAAAAAAAAGCCTTTTGGAATTAAGCGTGAAGTTTTATTATTATTTTCGACAGAACATATTTTTTACTTACAAAACAGAGTTTTCCTGAAATACTGGCAATTTATAAGGTTTAAATTTGATATTGACAGACACATATTGCTATGATACAGTCTGTTAATCAATTTAAAGCTTTCTCATAAACTATATTTTTTATTTCGTCATGTGATGTATAAATCAAAAAAGAAGACGGGTTTCCAACACGTGACGTTTAATTGTCCATGATCGAACCAGGGAAACTCCAAGTTGATTCCGCAAACTTCTAAATTTATTTATTGGCATCGCAAAGATCAGACGTACTGGAAATTGTAAGATTTTGAAATGGAATGGTAAATCTGTTGAAATCATTGATCACATGGATTCACAGCCAGCCTTGTTCCATTGCACAGTCGAAGTCGATTAATGTTCAGCAGCATGAGCGTGATGGCAACTGATACTACTTTTAACTGCAAATTGTGAGGGATAATCCGGCAATTTCAGTGAACTTAATCGCATATTAGTTGTTAATTGAAGTGTCTTCACGTACTGCCACAAATTCCATGATTTTTAAGATGCATTTAGTTCATCAGCAACAGTTGATCAGGGAATAACTGGAAGAGTCTGACGAAAATCATCTGACAATAGAATCATGGCTCCACCAAAAATATTTTGGTTGTCACGAATATTTATCCACGTTCTCTCCGGTGCCAATTTGCATATCTGTAGGATCTTGGCCATTGTGCTATTTTTGGCGATGTGGCAAATTCGTGTTTTGATTCAATTCCAAGGCAGAATGTGCAGTACGCGATCTGATGACGCATCTGTGAAATCGCTCAATTTCATTATGTCATACTCGCTGCAATTGTGTTTAATATGCCTGAACTCTTTGTATTCTAAGTCTATTTACTTCACCGTCACTCACTATTTTCTTGATCTGTCCCTCTCAGGTCATCAGTTTGCAAATTGCTCTATCGCATTGCTTTCGCTTTATCGCTTCGCTCTCAGTCTGAAATCTTTCGAGCGATTGCATATGAAAAAACATGTAGTGGTTCATCGCTCGAACATATTCTAAAATTGAAAAGTGCCAAAACAAATTGGTGTTATAATTCGTTATTCATAAGTTACCGGTTGCTTTACAAGTATTTATTCCAGGAAATCCTTTGTTTTCAGAACACGATTTATACACCCGCGCATATAGAATATAGAAACATGATGTTTATGCTAAACATGGAATTGTGGTGTGCCTATCTCCATATTAAAGTTGATATTTTCTGATAGATGAGTTCCTGCACGTATTTCTACAATATCAGATAAATTATTTATATAACTTGAAAACACAGAAGGTATCGACACATGATTCATTGTAATACAAATTAATTTTTTTCTGATGAATGAATTATCGCGAGTTTTAGATTGCAGACTTGGGGGTATACATACAATGAATCAATGAGGAGTGTACAAAACGTGTCAAGGGAGCTTGAGTACTATATATGAGATATATTTATTGATAAGCCGCAGTTCACTGGAGGACTTCTTGATAAATCAAAACTGAATACAATCAAGTATTTTCAAGTAGTTATTGTTCCAGAGATTTCTCTTGTTCTTGGACAAACTTAGCCCTCTCGTAATTCAATTATTTGCTGTTGCTGCTTTATAGTCCTCAAGTAATCAAAAATACAAGGTCTGTCGCAAAAGAAACAGGACTGTTAAAAAAAACAACAAAAAATTAATATTTTTCAAAAGTTATATTTTTTTATTCAAAGTAGTTTCCTTGTGCTTCGATATCAGCGTTTGCCCGGTCAATTAGCATTTCAAATGAGTGTTTAAGGTCATTTTCGGAATGCTCTTGAGAATATCGGTCGTCGCCTTTTGGATAGCTGAAATGTCCTGAAACCAGTGTCCTTTCATGGGCAAATGAAGTTTTCCTAATAGGTAAAAATCACAGGGTGCCAGATCAGGTGAGTAGGGTGAGTGATTAAAGGTTAATCAGTGACAAGCGTGGACCGATGACACGGCGCATTATCGTGCAACAGGCGCCAGGACCCTGCCTCACGGTATTGTGGTCGAGCACGACGAATGCGTGACAAAAGACTCTTCATAACACCAAGGTAAAACACAGCATTAATCGTTTGGCCAAGTGGGACGAACTCTCGGTGTACAATACCCTCGGAATCGTAAAAACAAATCAGCATTGTCTTTATTTTTGACTTCTGAAGACGACCGACTTCTGATCGTCACAGAGGTCCTCACGACCATCTTGGAATCGCTTAAACCACTCAAGCACATTACTACTGGATAGGCACTGATCACCATAAACTTTTTTCATCATTTCAAATGTTTCAATAAACGTTTTCCCAAGTTTAAAACAAATTTTAATATTTGCTCTTTGTTCAAAATGCATTTTACGACCGGTGACCAAAAGCTGCTGTCACTTTTTGATCGATTACATCGATTGTAGTTATCTAATTGTCTTAAAATTTTTACGAGATGTCAATAAGAGATCAATTTTTTCATATACCCACCAATAGGTGGCGCCACCAGAAACAGTTATATTTAAAAAGTTCTGTTTCTTTTGCGACAGACCTTGTAAGTTGTGGAATATTTTACCAAGGAATTCAATTTAGATGGTCCTCCACCGTATTAATTGAAATAAATTTCCTGAATCTGGTGATTTTAAAAAATATATGAAATTGCTCCTTTGTCTTTATGAATAAAGAAGAAAACTCAGTTAACTTTCGATCCGTTTCCCAAAAAAAGAATCCCAAGTAATGTATGATTCTTCCAATTAGCAGAATATGGAAAGAACGAAAATCTTATTCTTATTCAGCAGAGGAGTTCAGAAGTAATTTGTTTACCAGAAGTAAATATGTGTTTTGTAATTTACTACGAATGCATTTTAATCGCCCATTACTTAGCCCGTAACACTCGCATTCATTCCACCGTCATTCCGAAGCAGCAACAATGCAACCGCAGCAATTGTGCGGCGAACAAATAAACACAAATGTAAACTCGATGATTTATTTAAATTGGTAAAACTGCAACTGGGAAAGTAGAGGGATTATTGTTGTAGCCATCGCATTTGTGGTGGGGATAATAACCTGTGCTGTCGCTCTCAAAGCAAAGATTCGGTGGAATCGATCGGCGCGAATGTGAAAAGAACGGAAGCAAACAAACAGGTTCAATGCCACCCGCACTAACGATAGATATGTATTTGAGTATAAGAATTAATAGAAATTCACACTCACACATGTGTGTATGTATATATTGTATTAAAGTACTCGATGGACAGACGTGTGGTTTACGTTTCTTTTACTACTCTTCCTGAGACCTCCACTTTGTTTTGCTTTCGAGCAGTCAATGATTTTTGGTTTTATTTCCATTCTGTGAAATGCTGCATATGAATTCCATGAATATCTAAATATATATGTGCAATCTATAGTCAAAGGCCTCGCGATCAGATTCAGTGGTGTTTACGTTTCGGTAGCAGCAGCGCGTGTGTGCTGGGCTGCTTTAATTTTGTTTTATAATTTCCATGGTATCAGACGTATTATGCCGCTGGCCTCAGTAGCGTTGGCGGCACTAGACCTAGGCTCTGCAATGCACACAAATGCAATTCTAGATGTTCGTGTTAATGCTTTTGGTTCTACTTTGGAGCGCGTTGCGCTAGTTCAGAGCCTGCGATCTTTTTGTATGCGGCATCCACCTAACTTATGCATTGCCTCACCACATACCATAAACAAAGCAGCACACATACACACATTCATATATACAAGTCTAGATATCTGCTGTTGAATGTTTGTTAATCGCAAATCTTTTGACGTCGAACGGGCGGCGGCCGGTCGGCGATCAACGAATGTGACACGTGAAATAAAACAGACATCAATGCAAACGCAGCAGAAGCAGCGGCAAAGGCAGCCGCTTGCATGGAATTGCTTGCAGCAGTGACAGCCATGAGGTGTTAAAATGTTGAATAGCCAACTTTTGGTGCATGAAGTAGCACAGAGGAGTCATTAAAGCCGCGCGCAAGTGGCATTAAGTTGCTTCAAATAGCAAGAGAATTGATTTTTGTTATGCACGTATGCGCAAACATAAGAGCGGGCATTGAAGAAATTCGAAAATTCAAACTCAAATTCTAAGAACTCACTTCAATGTTTTACGATGGATTTCCCAGTAAGCGCATTTTCAGATGTTTTAAACGATGTTATTTCATTTATTAACAGTTCCTTAGTTTTAACTTTAGAACTCGATGCGGAGATATTAGTTCTAAGGTTCTTAGTTTTGTGTTAGACACAAAAGAATATTCTTTAAAGTCACCTTATGCTCTTCTAATTTAAGAGCGATTCGTGTATTTGTCAATCGATTCATACTTATGTTATAAACGCCATAGGCAACAGCAACGGTAGCAGCTTCAGAAATGTATCCATTCGTGCTTTTATGCCCATACTCTCCTTAACAGTAGGATTCTTGTTCTTGCGGTTGCATCATACATACTATATCTCAGAATATAAGTATTAAAGAACTTAAAAATATGATTTATTTAATTTAAAAAAATATTGCAAGTGGTAATGCCCTCATCTTCATATAACTCATCTTTCTATTACAAGCTATCCCCTCGACTTTAGAGTGAATACTTAGGAGATCAAGCAAGTTATCACCGAATGCTTGATATTTTTGATTGATTGCACTGAAGCCTTTTTCCAATAAGAATTTACACACTTCTCTCATACGAATCGGGAGCATCTAATAATCGGATGCGTTCGCATCTTCCTCCTCCTTACCCAATAAAGTTCCCGCGACATTCATTAACTGCGTGTGAGAGCAAAATAATCATAAAATATTAAAAACACATTTGCCAGGTATTTTCAGGCATTTTCCACAAAGTGCAATGAGTCGTGGTACAGTTCACGCCCCGCTGCGACCACAAAGCCACACGACAGCCCGTAATTTAACTCTTACCAACCCGAAATAAGTTTTGTGGTGGCGCACAAAGCGGCGCTTGTCACAACACGAGCACCAACCGTCGCTGAGCGTGCTCCCAAATAAGGATTTATGTGAAATATATTATAAAATTTATTTAAATAAGCAGTAGGGAGCCCATGCGCGAACCCAAGTGAGTTTTAGTAGAAGCCGCCTTGGATTAATGCCTGAGACTGACTATATAAATCTTTGTAGTTATTGGTTCTATTTTCATTTGCAATAAAATCGAAGGTTATAGATATTATCGTATTTCTATGAGACTTTAAAACTCTGGTGAATTTTTGATTAGAAATCGAATACAAAACCTTGAGCAACTTTGTGAGTGTAAAAATTTAAGAATAACTCATGTGATTATGCATCCAACACTTTGGAGCAATAAGCCGCAAGTATGATGTGTTATTGTTTTAATGGAAATCAATTTTTTGAAATCATTTCGTGCGATTAAGGAATGTCGACTTTGCGTGCCGCTTGCAACAACTCAATAAACTATCTTAAGTGCCATAAGTAAATAAGTATGAATTTTTAGTTAGCAGCACGCAAGCGCTTTAGCTTTTGATCTGCCAGCCAAAGGCAAATACTTGACGGATAAAAATAAAATAAAATCAACTGCAGTAACGTTTGCTCATCTTCGTTGGAACCAACACGCTCGCGCGCAGTGCTGCCACACGATATGACCACAGATGACTACAGCAGCCACCACGATGCACTTGCGATCCTCGCATCATAATATAACTCTTTGTTACTGGAATACTCTAATGGACTTAATGGTATTGTACATACAAATGTAAGTCCCTACAGCCCTGAGTACGGAAACAGCAGTTATAAAATCTTGACTTTTTTAATTTTAGTATAACTGAAGATATCTGGTTGAATTTAATAACAGGATGTGAATGAAAACCCAATAAGTGTGGTAAAACTTGTTTTATTTAGTCAGAGCAACATTTCTGCATTATATTGCACTTCCACTAGTTGCGTGTTCGATTCGCCCCTCACTTTTTCTTATCAACAGAAAGTGCACCAATTTGCATATGAAATAGAGGTGACATATTTGAAAATAAATTTTGTGCCATTGAGTAATTATTTGTTAATTTATTTCATATTACATTTAAAGAATATTTGTCCGAAGTGCTATTTTATCGCTCGTCACTGCATCACTGTGAACTTAAAGCCGTGAAAGGCGAGCCGATGCATTTTGCAGACTAACAGCCACTCATTCCATCAGACCGTCAGTCAGTTTGAGTTTGCAATGGCAGCCGTCGAAGGGTGTTTTATGATATTGCAATGTTTACTTTTGACTTTGGCACGATCATCGTGCGTGCCACTTGCCGTTTTTTCTGCCATTGCTCAGGCTGTGTTGCCATGTGGTGCTGCATGCTGCATGCTGGCTTGCCTTCGCGCTGCAATGTTGCATTTTGCGTTGAATTTAATTGAAATTGTTTAATCTTTTCACATTAATGACGCTAATTATTGGCGAGTGTACGTCACGCGATACTCTCCGATTTTTTTGCGCCATTCATTAAGACTATTTGCTTTTATAATATACTAGCCAAACGCACTTACATATGTACATGCGCACGCACGAAGGCGAAATCCAGAAGAACAATAAAGTTCATTGTTTGAACTCACTTAGGACCCGACAAGGCTTCAAATATTTGCGCAGAAATACATACATACATACCTATAAGCCTTTAATGTTGCAGAGAAAGAGTATATGAGAAAGGCATTAATTTTAATCTTATTACACGTACTTATACATACATACATATATGAATATGTAGACCTTTGTCCTGCCGATGCAGTAAAATCGCCAGTTTCAAATTACATTACAACCATGCAGACATGAATCGCAAGCTCGACTAGTCAGCCGTTAACGCTTTTTCTTGTTTTTATTAAAAATTCTTTAATATTGTCAATACTATATTTTTTGCGATTAAATGTTCCAAATAAAAGGATACAAGTCTAATGCTTTTCGAATTAGTTGGTTTTTGGTTAGGATGTTCCACTTATATTTCACATATTCATTCATTCAGTTATGTGTGAAACATATTCATTTCTACATACATAAGTGCGCAGGGATTATGTCTGCTTCATGGCGCTGAACAAATCAAATAATCTTTCGCACTATGCATTGTTATGGACAACATAACATATTCATGTACAAGTATTTCTCTCATTTCTCACGATCTTTTCAATTCCACATACGAGTATAACGACTACATATCAACCAAAAAAACGAAGGAATTTAGAAACAAGTATTGTTACGAACATATGGCAAGTATATTCATACATATCATGGTACACATATTGCATATGTGCACTTGTATATACGTATACATATGTATAGTATATGTATGTGGGTATGTACAAGAAAGTACATAAATTATGGCTGACGTCTAAGTGAGCAAGCATATGACACGAAAGCGCTCAGGAATATTCCCCAATTCTTGCAAGTTAGAATAGCATCTGTGCCAGTGCCCACACCTAGCCCTTCCTACAAATTATGTAAGGAAAATTAATCGCAAAGCCGACAAAAAGTTATTTTTCACAAAATTTGAAAGAATTATTATTAATTTGATCAATTTTATTAGATACGATTTATATAATCTTAAGTTTGAAATGTGATAACTGTACTTTCCCAGCGTCTGCAAAAATAATAGAGTCTAAACAAAATGTATGTGATTTTTAGTGCAAGGAACAAAACAGTATGAAGTCTTATCATTAGTCAAATTTTAGTGTTAACGAGTTACATCCGCTTATCAATCAGAAAAAACGCTTTTTTCATGAATTCTGTTTGAAGAGACTTTTTATTCAGTAACTAAATAAATAAGAAAATATGCAAATTTTATAGAACTTCATGAAAATTTTTGGATTCCCATAAACCCATAGTTGGTCTCCAGGAAGACCTCCAAAAAAAGTTGTCTGGCGGTGGCGAATTTTCTTTTGCTTAGAATTATCTTCAAACCACAAACCAAAAACATTTATTAATAAAATGGCGACCTCTTAAAAAAATATTAATTTTTGTTTCCCTTTTAACAAATTGAAATCATTGTCCAAAATGTTATTCTTTCAATAATTGCTTGACTAATCTATCTACATATTTACATATTTATATCGCATCAAAATTTCAAATCGAAAGCTTTTCTCACCGACTCTGAAAACAGCAAAATGCGTTTGAAATTTTAAGAACCGATTACACTAAGTTAAAAATTCTTGCTTCAAATGTTCGGAGAATCTTTGCAAATCTGAGTACATTCGATATATTCACAAAAACAATTCAATTTTCAAGTGGAAATCACCCCTTAAGTAATTTCCTTCTCCAATGCAGGTTTGCTTATTGTTGATAGAAGATCATTTTAGAAAAAGTTCTCTTCATTGTCTGATGACAAATAAACAGCAAAGAAACTTGTATTGTATTTGATTTTTTTCTGGGCACTTCTTTTGAAAAACAGATGTTCAAAATCAACAAATTCAAATTTTTTTTTAATTTCTCACAGATACGTCTATAGGGTCTCACATTATGAGCTTTTACTAAACCAAATATTGCCCACATTCTCATTTTAAGCTTAAGATTAAGTAATCAGAAATTAAAGTTCCCAAGAGCTGTAAATACTCATATTATTCGAGCATAAACAAATTAGCACTTCATTTATTTACATCGCAGCTATTCAAGCAAGAAGTCATAATCGCTCACAGAATAAATAGCTAACATACGCACATGAGAGCCCATACATACATACATGTTCATATACACTGTTGTATGGTCAATTCAACATATTATATATACTTAGTATATCCATAAGTATCTTGCACCCACCAACAAATTACAGCTGTTTGATATTATGAAGTTCAGCTGTTCAGCTTTATTGAGTGTCCACGAACTACATTTAAATACCGTATATAATGTTGTGTCAAATATTTCCACGATGGAGTACATAATCAAAGAGAGGTTAAACGAGCTTTCGTGCCTTTTAAGTTGTGTTTACACAAAAGCCGTTACACACACACAGAATCATTATATCAGCACGGCTATTAATTTTGTGCTCAGTTTTGTTTAATTCCTTCTGGCGTTTTGTTTACCCGCGCTTGTCACAACTTTTCAAAACAATACCTTCCCTGTTTTGATTTATTGCTTATACTTTTCTAATAGAATTCGCCGAACGGAGACTACAAATGTTAAAATAATTGATTGAATACACATTTGTTACAGAAGCAAACTGCCTTCTTATTCATGTTCTAAAAATAGATCATAGGTGTTAATATAGCCAGGTGATTATAGGTGCACATACCGTTATATATATTAACTTAGTTAATAACATCATACATATAGGATAGTCTTCTCGTATTTATAATCAAACTTTAACTTGTTGATAGTAAAATGTAGAATCAATCGTACGACCAGGCTGCAGCTCATAGTGGATGATTCCTTTCCAATCCCACCAAAAACTCAGTATAACCCTTCGAGGCGTCAATCCTGGCTTTGCGACCATTTGTTAAGTTTCACCATGCTTGGAGCATGATGATTTTCGCACATTATTGTCGTATTTGATCCCCTTTTCGTCTTCTGTTGCCATTCGCTTCAGAAATGGTTCGATTTCATTTCGTTTCAGCAAAGAATCGCAAATGTTAATTCGGTGCATTAAATTTTTCATTTCATTTCATGTGATACCCAAACATCCTGCTTCTTTTTATAGCCAGCCTTTTTTAAATGGTTCAAAACCCTTTGATGCTGAATGTTAAATTCCTTACCGATGTCTTGGCTGCTTATGTGACGGTCCTGGTCAATCTTTTCCATAATTTCATGGACTTTTTCAACGATAGATCGACCAGAGCGAGGTGCACCTTTCACATTGAAATTTCCAGAACCAAAGCGAGCGAACCATGTTGTGCTACACGAACTCGTCTCTGTAAACTTCACAAATTTCATTGGTGGCTTGTGTGACATTCTTCCCTTTTTTATACAAAAATTTCTAAATATAGCGAACTTCTTCATTATTTTCACTCATTTTTGAACAACTGTAACTCTTTTCAATTTCCCCGAATTTAATTTTTTTTTGGTTAAATGAAGCTTAAAATCTCACCTTTCCAACACTATATGATGTGACACAATGTGATTGGTAGCACTGAAAATAATTTTTCGACTACCCAATATTATCATCTGCTTCTAGAATATTTACATTTACTTTCAGCAAACAATATAATTGTACCATTTTCTATGTCAACGGTTTATTAATATATTTCTGGGTCTTCTATTTTATAATATTTGGGAAGGACAGAAACAATACAATATCCCAAAATTTTCAGACAATTCAGCTCATTCGCAAGAAATGCCTGTCTAATTATATTGGTTAATGTGTGGTTGAATCGCGCTAAAAGGGAGAAGAATTTGTTTAATTTCGTGAAATAGCACAGACCTAATATCTCCATATGTAGCAATTTAATTGAAGAGAAAACATATGCATTCTGCATATAATCCCAGCTAGATGTGTGGGCATAAAAATTAATATTTATAATAAACCTTAATATGCGCGATCATTTAACAAATGTTGCTGGCAGGAATGCATACCTCGTGCGGCGTATATTTATTAATATCGTGGAAGAGTGTGAGCGTGAAGTTCAATGCGTGCTTGTAGAATACTCAAACCGGCTTCAATATCGATATCATTACTGTGACCGGTAAAGAGTAATCAAAATGATCCCATACTAATCAGCATTGCTCAATCGCAATCACAAAGCGATGGACGCCAATGACCATCCCACACAGACAGAAAAGCATGAGTGAGCATCCTTACATCCCCCGTGCACGTGTGTGTTCGTAACAGAACTCCCGGCCCTTGAAAACTACTACAGCGGCGTGCCAGTGAAGGACTCCCTGTGCTCGAGCTGTAGCCGAGTGTGAAGGAAACAATTTTTCTTTGTTTCACTGGCAGCACTTCAACACTATGATAATGACTCTAACGGTGACTACGGCGGCCATTCGTTGAGTGAATTTGTGCGTGTATAATTGCATGCAAATATGAGTGCGAATGTCTGTCGAGTTTGCTACCAACACTAACACAGGCAATAAAAGTGCCCTTATACGTGAGTGTGTGTATGGGAAACGGAGGTACACACACACACACATAAGTATACGAATGTTTGTGAGAACACGCACGAATTCGAAGCACAGTAAACAGTAAACAGTTATTCAACACTTACAACAATAACAAATGCAATACATTGATATGAGCCGCGCACTCAAGTGGAAATCATAAGTCCTTGGAGAATGGGCGCCGAATTGGGAATGTATAGCTACGCCCGATAAGCGCTATATGCCAATGTGAATGTGTTTGGAAAGCGGGCAATCGGCTCAACGCCCGTGACTGACAGTGTTACTGTTCAACATGCGAAATGAACATGTTAAGTTTTATTGTTATTGTTATGAACGAATGAACGAATGTTAAGTGCGTGTTTTACGGATGCCGACGCGTCGTATCACTTTATGAATTCCGGACAAATAGCACACATCCACGGTATTAATGCCGCTTTGAGCACATTCGCACACACAAGGGTGCAGCGCAAACGGAGGTGCTTCTTCAGCTGTACGTTAGTGTGCGTGTGTGTGTGTGGCATGCTCTCAGCTCGTGTGCGGGCATAAAAAATGGGCGGCATTTACAAGAAGTTGCGAACACGCGTCACAAGCAATTAAGTTGATTGGGCGCTGCGGCAAGTGGGATGCCAAACGGCTGGATCCACGAATGTTCGTACGTATATTTGAATAGACTTATGTATATGTAGATGCTTGTCTGTTCTTATCTCAATTATCCGCGGATGATATAATGGAAAAGTTAAATTTTCTGATTGGCGAAATAAAGAAATTACACTTTATCAAGCGACAGCAAGTGTATTACTTAGTAATGCGGCAAAGCGATATCTTAGAAGCGGGACTCCTCGTTTCCAAATTTTCGAGCGTATTTCGCATGATATATTATCGGATTCTTAGAAGTGGGCAACTAAGCTCCCACTGTTGTCAATAGATTGCTCCAGCAGTTAGCGGTGATGGATTTGATATATTCAAAACTTGATAAAGTCGACCTTCACATTTGAAAAAAAAAAATTGTGTTTTCACATTAGTAACTGTGTTTATGTGTCATATACATACTTTTGGTTGTGCGAATAAGTCCGATTTTTTTTCTACATCGACTTTGAGGGAAACGTTGACTCTCTTTTTTCAATCAAAGAGATCGGCGGCTGAAGCACATCGGGAATTCCAAAAAATTTACGGAGGTTCTGTCCCAAGTGAAACAACTTGCCGTGATCAGTTTGGTCGCTTCAGAGACGTCGATTTCGATATTGACTATCGTCCGCGTCAAAGAAGGCCAAAAACCTTCAAATTGAAGGCATTGCTTGATCAGGCTCCATGTCAAACGCAAGAAAAACTTGTTTCAGCATTAGAAGTTGACCGCCCAGCCATTTCAAAACGGCTGCATGCGCTGGGAATGATTCAGAAATGAGCAATTTAGCTTTCTTTTGACCTCTATACCAGAAGAGACATGGAAAAGTGATTCTGCTGCATGACAACACTCGGCCTCATGTTGCCAAACACATTAAAACCTCCCTGGAAACTCTTAAATGGGAAGTCTCTCCCTACCCGCTATATTTCCCAGCTATTGCAGCGTCCGATTATTATTTGTTTCGTTCGATGGCAGAAGGTTAGGCGCAGAAGCAGTTGCACTCGCAAGACAGCATCGAAATAATATTTGAACTTTGCCAGATGGGAAAAATTGTGACTAGCGATGGGCAGTACATCGAATACTTTATTTGTAACGATTTCCTTACAATAAAATAGCATTTTCATTAAAAAAGAGCAAGAACTGAGTTGTGTACTTTATATTAAATCCTCGGAATTTGGAAAATACTGATTTAAACTAAAATGTATAGCTTTAAATCTGAAAACAGTGCAGAAAGGTTAGAGGATATCCTGAGAAGTCATATCAATTTTCCTGTTTTCATTAAAATAACACTCAAAGAGAAAATCAGTATTCCAATAACTATTTTTTCTGATATTCAAAGCCACATATATTTTCGCAAATCTTTTCAAAAATTTCCTCGTTATATAATTTAAATTTAATGCTTTCATGTAATATATATTGACAAGGTAAATTCTTTCCAACTAAATTTGTCTAGACGTCTTCTGTGGCAGCTCAGTGGAACTCTTTCTTAAATATACCACCACCATTGAAAGACAAATAAGATTTCTCTGCAACTATTCAGAAACTTTCAAAAGGCATTGTGAACGAGCGAATAATTTCAGCACATTTTGCGGTGCTGATTGCCGCAAAAATGATTTTCCAACAGATTATGGCTTCAAACAAGAGACAAATGAAAATGCCTAAATAAATATCATAAGGGTGCGTTCACAAGCTGCCGAAATATTTAGACAATTCTTGTCGGCAATTTATGACATTTTCAAAAGGAATTATTTTCATTTATTATCACTAAAGCCAACAAAAACGAAATCTCTGCACAACAGCACCGAAAGCGGCCAAAAACACGCTGCTAAAGTTGTGTCACGCTTGTGATTTTCCAATGGCACCCTGTTTCCCTGGCATCTACTTATGTGTTCTGGTACTCGCTCCCCCTCTCCGGCGCTCACACTCGCACGCCGACATGCTATTATGCGCTGAAACTCGTTGTAATGAACTTTGGCCCGCAACACCAAAAGTTTATTAGCTTTTATGTTGGCTTTGTACGAATGTCATTTTCATATACTTTCTGGTTTGAAAATTTATTTCAAATTAGATTATTTTGTTTGTTTGCTTGTTGGCTTTATTGCCTTTTATTTATGTATGTATCTATGTAAGTGCGTTATCTTGTAATGAAATTTCACGTTATGCTCTGCTATCGATATTTGCCGTTATTTGCTGAATTTCGAAAACTAATTTCGTGATGCGAAAACAAGTTTGCCAACAGCTGCTTTCGTTGCCGTTTGTTTTTTCCCAAAAAAAAAGAGCGCAACCAAAATTAAATTGTAGATGAGTGATTGGGCCATGACAATAAAAATCAATTTAACTTTTTGCAATGCTTTGCGAATCGGAATAATATAAATTACATTGAAATTCGTTGTAGATAATTTACGCACTGCAATAATTCATCTTTCTATGAAATTAAGCATATTTGCTTCGATGAAAAGTAACCCTTGTTGGTGGTTGCATCCTTTTTGTAGAATGCAAGATTCCTTTGAATACAGTTTCAAGTCTCCTTTGCTTATAAATCCGTGAGATATAAGTGCGAAACTCTCCATTTTCTTTAATTACTACTTAATTCTCTCACCCAAGTAGTGCTTGGCAATAGAAATTGATGACAAGCCTCATTTTGTGAAAATAACTGAAAACAATAAGGTAGAGCTTACTTGTTTTACTTCTCACTTGTTCATTATTGAATGACTGCATTACCGCTGATCCATAGACATTGCAGGTTTATCAACAACACCATCTCACTCAGGCACAATGATTAATATTAAAGCAATGGAGTTTGAAAAAAGTATGTTATTATAGTTCAAAGAAACTCGACTTGCTTAATTTCTTTTGATTTCAAAAAGTAAGGTGAATTTATCTATAAAATGTAGTTTGTTTTATTTATTCTCCGAAATCAGTTTCATCCGATTTAAAGTAATTCACGATAAAACGCATTCTTGATAACGCTTTTTCCAGTCCTCGAAACAGTCTTAATCATAATTTTCCGGTACATAGTAGCCTTCATCAACCCATTCCGTTTTTATCTTCACAATCTTATCAAAACGGCGTTCCAGCATTGGCCTTTAGAGTTTGTTTAAAAGAAGTCGCACGGCGCCAAATTAGGTGGAATCGAGTTTTTGATAAAAAAGTCCCGAAGAAATATTGCATTATAGATGATATAGATAACAGAAGAAGGACTAAAAGTTGTTCGTCCATAATTCCGGCCGTTTCAGACGTATGTATGTATTGATGCAAATGAAGCATAACGCTTAAATAATATTATTTTTTACAGTTTGGCTAGATGGAAGAAGCTCATAGTGCATCACGATAATCCCTTCACCCTACGTTTTGATCACATTAGCCTTAGTGCAGCTAGTCCTTTTCACAAGGTCATTCAAACAACTTAAAGGAAGCTTAAGCAATTTACTCGAAAAAGGCATGTCCCTACGTGTTATCTCTATGATTTAATTGACATTACATACTCTTAATTTGTGATAAACTGTATTTAAGCTGCAAAAATAATTTAATCGTTCTCTTTATTCGCTATTTCATATAGTTAGCCAATTACAGTGAATTTAGTTAACCCTTAGTTGCGCCATTAAAGGAACCTAGGGAAAAAACGCATACGTTGTGATGGACTTTCATCTTATCAAAATGGCAGATTAAACAATTTAAAGCGCTTTACACCTTTCTCTTACGAACAGTACATACCTGTGCATGCATGAAAGGCCTTATGGGCTTAAATTGGAATTTGCTGTGAACCTAAGAAATCCACCTTTTTGTAGTTTTGTTTCTGTTTTTAGCATCCCTTCGCCAAAGGGTCATTGCCATTTTGGCAGCCAGCAACTGTCCTTGTTGCAAATGGCTTCCAAATTGAAGATTTCGGTCTCACCCACAAGCAAAGTAAATAAGCCGTCAGACGTAGACAAAATATGCAACCAAGGTGAGGAAGCCCTAAGATGTTGATAATGAAGAAATGCTAAGTTTGTACTTTGAGTGAAGTCTCGGCGTTACACAAATGTGTGTACAGTGTGTGTGTGTGTGCGTAGACGCTTATAAAGAGGTGAGTTTTGGTCAGGTCAAGAAAGTAATCTTCTGGTAACGCCCGAATGTGGTAAATGGCATCATTATTCTATTAATTTTATAGGTCATCAGAGATATTAAGGCAAACTCCTAAATAAATATTTGGCATTTAGGAAAATGGGGAGAGCATCAGCAAGTTATTTGCTTATTTAATAAAAAATATAGAACTTAAAGAAGGTTTGAGAGACTTGTGCAAGCGTCCAGGCTCTTATATTTCTGAATTTTAAGGCTCAAGTATATCGAGTGTCTATTCTTATATGTCACAAAGATATAACTTCAGTTTATTTTGAGAAGGGAGCAAGAAAAGGACTTCACCTTGTGATATCTTTAAACTTTTGGGAAGAAAGCTCAAAAGAGATGAGTATCAGGAAAGATGTGTCAGTCAACAGAATCATATTCTGGCAAACAGCAATTTTCACACGCTTATTCAGATTTACGGCTAATGTTTATGTTTGCAGTTTTAATGTATGGGCAAACAAAATTTGGAAACGCTCCAACGCACACATATACACATACGTGCATGTAAATGGAATGGAGTATAGTCTCTAAACACACACACCCACAAAACCAACAAACAGCCCAACCGACGACCCAGTTTCCAATCACATTGAACGATGTTAGTGAGCTGGGGTCGAGCAAGAGCCGCCCGCATACACTGGCGCACGAAGGACGGACCCACTGATAGACAGGTAGGCGTTAAGGTAGAGTAAACAAGAAGAGCACAAATTTCCGGTAAGCAGACGTTGCAAATAAAAATGTACATACATACATCGTCGCACGACACATGAGTAATTTAGTTTCGGGGTCTGTTGCGCCGCTGGCGGTCTCGTAGTAAAGCATTTGTGTAACCTCAAAATAACGCGAGTCATTTGATTGGTCTGATTGAAGTTTCCAAAATGTGTCCCAAATATTCATAACCGAAAATAGAGCTTTTTCGGAAACGAATGACACGAGCATTTACACATTACATTAATATAGCATATAGTTCTTCGGTACAGAAATTTTGAGACTGCAAAAGTAAAATTTTCTATTCGTTACCTCAAACCTCAGAACTTTTGTAAATAAGTTGATTTTTAAACCTTACCTTGCTGATTCTCTCACTCAGACCTCAGAACTTTTGTAAATAAGTTGATTTTTAAACCTTACCTTGCTGATTCTCTCACTCAGTTTTCTAAATAAAATTGATGTTTGAAACTTACCAAATTAGGCCTAATTGACTTTATGCACCTGCCCACAGATTAAATTGAAATCCCAAAAGCTGGAACCCACACACGAACAAATATATTTTCAAATGCGCAACACTTACAAAAATAAACGAAGTTTTTCCAAATTTTGTTATAAATAACATCAATGAAAAATAATTCTTGGAGTCAAGCAAACAAATAAATAATGAAGTTAAAGAGAAACAGGCATAATGAACCGCAATATTCAGATAGGCAGAAAAAAACGAGAATCAAAATATTTAAGGTATTTTGTGGTTCTATGTATAATTGTTGTTGCTTTTTTATCGTTTTAAAGGTGGTGCTGAGCGATCTGCAGGAATACTTGTTTCACCATGGAAAATACTATAAATACAGAGAAACAAAAATAACAAACAGAAATTGAAAACACTGAAATTTCGCTGTTATTTCCTTGTATACCGTACCTCTTTATCAAATTCATGAAAAATAAAAAAGTTCATTTTCGTTTTTCTAATCAAATTTACTTGTTTATATTTATAACGAACTTTAATAAACTAAATATGAACCATTTTGGTCGACCAGTTTTTGTCATTTTTCTGCTAGAGACATTATTTGTAAAACTTTTCTCATTTTTCGGCGAAAAACTGCGTCAAGCAATTTTCACATGCTGCCCTTGAAGACAAACTTTACTCCATTTAGAAAGTTCTGCATTGACCGAAACAAATGGTAGTTCACCCGATATAAATTATGCGCTGGTTTCACAGATAAATTTTTGGTTAAGAAGTATTAGCTTACATGTAGCGGGCAGACAAATGACGATCCGTAGAAGACTTACTTACTTACCACATACTTTCGTTTCCAATCAAAATGAGATCACTCAAGCTTATAATTAAAAGTTTATTATCACTTTGTTCAATGAGTTTTATTATTTGTACGATTAATGACGACATATTTTATGCTTTTACTTTAGATTTAATCACCGACCTCATTTGGTATATCTACAACTCGGTTTGCTGTTATTTTAAATGGCTTTCAAAGTGTGTGCATGAATTACCATGAAAAGAGTTTAAACTCTGCTCAATCAATTAATTTTATCAGACCTCAGTCAGAGAGCTATCTGGAGAAGGTATTTTGTTAACATCTTTTCCATTAGCCAAAACAAACAGATGTTAAATAGCCTTGTCAGCAATTTAGGAAACAAAAATCGGGAACATGTGCGCGATAGCACCTTCTTGTGTGTGTGTTCGTAGGCGTGCTCCAGTGCGTGTTGGTGAGAAGGGAAAGCGCACCTTAACGGTTAATGGTCAATGGCTGAGATAACCAAAGTGTGACTGATGTTCTTTTCCATTGACACAAGAGCCGACATTTGTTGACAATCGCAGACAATTGCCGACATGACTAACTAGCATGTCAAATTTAATGACACTTTTTACGAGTTTAGTTTTCAATTAGGCGCAACTTCGCGTCAATCGCGCCGAAGATTTATGATGTGTTCGAACTGGAACATTTTTGTTTTTCAGCAGCTCCATGGGACTCATTTACGATTGACACTTCCGTGAAGGAGTTGAAGAGCAGGGCGCGAGTTTTTCAGATTTTCTACTTTCATTCAGAGTCAGGCGCTCTCAAGACGCTGTGCTGCGCGGTGTGCAAGACTTTGTCGCTGCTGCAGCGTGGAAATGCAATAAAAATATTTATGCAACAGCGTTCTTAATTTGTGTAAGTCATAAAATTGGTTTTTATCGCTTCGCGTCTGCAGCTTGCAACGCACCAACCTACGCAATCCAACGAACTCCTCCTTGAACTGTATCACACTTTCCCAATGTTGTTGTCTTTTCGCCTTTTTGTTGTTGGCTTTTTTGTTCGTCGTTGTTTTCACATTGCATTGAGTTGTTTTCATTTGCCTAACTGAGTCGTTGGCACATAAAAGGATTTTATTTGATGTCATTGTTTAGATTGTTGGCATTCACGGCGGTGTGCCAGCAGCGCTCCATGCTTGGCATCTGGAGCCACGTATGTAGGCGCGCCGCCGGCGGGTGTGAGTGAACGTTGACCCCATAAATGTAATGGCGCACATGCAACAGAGCCACAGTACTGCTGCAATTGACTTTGCCTTGGCACCAATCGCTTAATGGCAACATATGCAGCCAAAATGCCACAGTCGCGCTACGAAATATAGCAGCATGCTTTCTGAATTGTATCCGAAAAATTCGGCTTTACCAGTAGTATGCGTTTACAGTTTATACTGTAAAAAGCTGAACTTGTGTTTTAAAGTATTAAAATTTTTAATTGAAAAAAAATTTTAATATGTGAGGAACTTCTGAAGTTAGTGGTTAATATTATTAGTAATTACAGCATAAGACAAAATAGACTTTTTCCTAATGATTGGATCTAAGCTATAAGTTTCGAGACAATGTACCCAAATAATAAAGAATACTTTCTTCTTTTTCTAACTTTTCCTCTTAAATCAAAATATATAGTCATTATAAATTTAAGTCACTAATTTCTTAATAAAATAAGAAAAGGCCCCGCCCAAGTCTTATTCTCACTTCAATGGTTTGATTATGTACAGTCTCCTGGTCTCCTGTGGTGAGGAACTTCTGAAGATAGCGTGTGATACTATTAATAATTACTCCATAAGGCAAAGTCGACTTTTTTTATATTCGGTGGACCAAAGCAATCACTTCCGAGACATTGACAAGTAAAAAAAAAATATGTTTTTCGTTTTTCAAACATAACCTCTAAGATCAAAATATATGCCTTAGACTTTCGAAACTAAGCTTTTCGAAAACATAATTACTAATTTTAATAATAATAATAATTACTAATTTTAGTAAATAATTTCTAAAAAGAAGTAAAAATATATGTTGCCTATATTTCTACTACTTTCTCACCTCTCAGATGTAAGTATACCATTTTTTGATCGAGTTTATGTGACAGATGTTACACGGTTGCTCAGCCAAGTGCTTTACATTGTTATAATAGTTAATAAGCAATATTTTTCAGTTTATCATAATAAAAAAAATTTTGCAGCAATGAAGAAATAACTGCAATAACAAAAGCTTTGCCCTATTCCTTTGAAAAATTGATAAAAATTTGGCACTGCTTTTATTTCCGCGGCAACTGTAAGTGGGTATATGTGCATGCAACGCGTTAGGGGAGCTGCAGCTGTCGGTACTGGTGTTTAATTATGTCATTATTCCTTTGCTTTGAATTTCACTTCATTTTTATCGCACTATCTCCCCTGTAACGCTGGGAGCGCAGCTTCGGTTTACTATGCTTTTTTCACTGCAAATGAATTTTCGTCTGGCGATATTCTTTTTAAACACTTTTTGCGGCAACTACACACAATCCAGCTGTGACTCTCCACATACAATTCCGTGAAATTGTGTCATTTTCCATAAAGGCATAAAAACTATACAATTTCTCGCACAGCATCTGTTGAACTGTTTTTAGTTGGCCTTGTCTTTGTTCTCAATTGCAATGCTTTAATTTCCATTTCACGCGGCCCTGTTGCTTTGCTCTCTCTAATAAGACTTTTGTGTTGGCTAGATGACGGGTGTTATGGGGAGGCATGCCGAACTAAAATTGTTTCAAGTTTGACTTGAGTTTTTTAGTCATTTTTATTGTCAGCAACAACAGAATTAAAGTCGTAACAGAGACTGATCACTGATGGAATGGATGCCTGCGGATGCCTGCGATGTCCAAACATAATTCGTCTTAAATTTCGATTTTCCAAAGATTAAACGATATGTGATTTTGTTTACTGGCTTAATAGTTCAATAAATTATTTGCTGTGACCTTGAATTATCGTGCATCCATTCCAGTGTTTATTTTTAGGAATGATGCCGGAGCAAAAAAAAGAAGAACAATAGTGACAAGGTACAAGAATTGCATGTAAAACATTTATATTCCTTGCAGCTGCTCCATGATAGCGGTTTGCTTTTTAATTATTGATTTATTTACGTCATTTAAGCTGTCTCGCAAGTCGCACACCGCAAACGAGTGCCTCCAGTACGCTGACCACAAGCCAAGTGCGCCACACAAAAATGTATGTAAACACATATTTCTTGTAGAGAGCAGATTTTCGTCTACATCCATCTGTGTTCCGTCCGTTGTTGCGCTGCGCCCAGTCGCTCGCCAATTAAATGGCTGCAAGTTTTCTGCTATAATCTCAGCTTACGTGCGGTTACCGCCGATAAGGCTGGGAAGGTGCAAGGACCAGCACCCGACGCTTACGAATACGTACCGTGCGCTGATGAGCAGAAAGGCTACAGAATCGTTACACACAAAGACACACAGTAAGACTTGCGTGGCCACAGACATGTACGAGTCTTCTTAAGCGTGTGTGTGTGTGCCATTCTTGAGCAGTTATGTGCGTGCTGCTGCTTAAGTGTTGGGTTGCCAGCGGTTTCGACTAATCTGCGAATTTAATCACACTCGCAGTGCGGTCAAACCTCAAACACGCACCACTTACCCATTACCGCTTGACATCGCTACAAATCGCATATATCCATATCTAGGTGATCCGACACACATGCACACCTATAAATATATGTACATATGTATATACGTACATATGTGGGTCTGGGCTGTTGGCATATCGCTCATTTGTCCTGCGTTGCTGGATACCATGTTTGTTTGCATTGCTGTTGCCGCTGTTTATACAACCTGCCAAACAACACACTGCAAACGCACACACCCACTCGCATAATGCCTATCTTAAACATTTATACAAGACGCTATTAGTTGAATTACCAGCACGTAGGGGCCTGTGCGGGTGTGTGTTCGCACGCTTGAGCTTCTATGCACATACATGTGTTGTGGAGCTGATGTCTAGGTAAATCGCTATTATTTATTGTTGCTTGTCGCCTGCTCTACACATTGATTAACGACGATCCCCCACAAATTTGCAAAAATACCCAAGCAAGTAGATCCTGCGACAAGGGCTCCAAGCTGCTAACATCTGTGCGAGTGTTTTTTGTAAGGTTCCTACTGAAATTAGCATAGGAAAAAATACTTGTCGGTTTGCTGGTGCACCTAATTTAATTAACCTTTAAGATATCCACATGGCGATTTTCAGATCCAATTTTTAAAACCAAACTCTAGTTGCCGAATAGAGTATAATCTAGGTTATATATGTAATGTAATAATGTAAAGTCTATTTATACCCTGACCAGAGTTTATAAAGTTTGGCACGATGTTTGTAACACCCAAAAGGAAAGTATATATCTGACAGTTCGCCCGTCTACCCGTACATATATATGTCGTTCCATTTTTGAGATATTGATGCGATATTTTGCACTCGTCTTTTTCTCACCATGAAGCTGCTCAAAGCTTGTCGGCCGTTTTTGGTTAGTCTTCAGTTAGTTGCCTTACAAACTGAACGGTCCGAGTGTTATGTTTGTGTTGAAAATTTTCTTTTGACGAGATATTTTCATTAAATTTAGAATGGGTTTTGGTCAGGAGAAAAGTTTTATTTATTCCGGAGAGGGAATCTTTTAAAGATGCTGCCGCTGTAAAAAAGCAGCATGCACATTGCCAGCAAAAGGTACTCCTCTTTCGGGATAACGCTTAGTTACTAAACGCTTAATTCCGGCCGCTTTAGCTTGTATTTGGACCTGCGCGACTGCCGTTAGGCATTACTCGCGGGACCACGCTGGGCAAGAATTCCTCTCCATAGACTCCCTGCGGGATTATTCATCTGGTCTTAAGCTTCTCTGCTGCCGTTCTTTATACTGAGTTCTTGGGTGGCTATTGCCGATAACTCTTTCATTTCCGCGCATACCAGCTTTGATTGCAGTATATGACTTATGATGTTGTCGGGCGTCATCCTTTGGTTTGTTATTCGTTCCTTGGTCACTACATATCGCGAGTAGGAGAAAAAGATATGAACCCGTCAAGAATTGTGTCAGATAAATGCCTGTCTCCCCGTGTTGTCTCTCAATCCAGGCTGGTACGTTCTTAATGAGTTTATTCATCCATCTTCTCATCGAAGCAAATTTTTTTTTGTATTTGCGAAGAGTATTAAAGCTTCGCTGTAACCAAAGTTGTAATTTCTTGCTGTTATTTTTAATACAAACGGAAATGAAACTGACTTTATAGAACTCGCTTTCAAATTTTCACACTCGAATTTTGCTGTTAGTTCTAAAGAAAATAGATGATTCTGAATTGATCTTGATAAATTTTACGTAATTTGCATTTTTTATATACTCTACACGCTTTGTTCACTTCTTAAACATATAACAAAATTTAACCGTCAATAATAATAACTGAAATGCTGTTAAAGTGTTTGATTTCAGTATCAGATTCAAAATATTCAGCAGGGCTTCATGTTTTTCTTACAGTTACAACTCAAGATCCCCTGCATATTCCATATATGCACATATTTAGGTATGTGCTTGCTTGTGGAAGGAAGATATATACTTGCGCAGGAACAACAAGCAGGCAGGTAATTAAGGTAAGACAACATCAGGAGGTAGCGTTGCATGCTGACATGCTGATTTTGCAGTTGCTTCGAGCACAGAAATCGAAATGTCGTCGTTGTCAAGGTTCATACGTATAAAGCGGAGGAGGCAAGACGCATTGAGAAATCCCTAGCACAAGCACAGCTAGCTGTCACTCGGAAATTTATGTGCGCATGTAAATAGTTGAATGTGTGGCAGCCTTGTGCGAGCAAGACAAGGCTTCCACCGGCCACTCAACCGGCAGTCAACCAACATCAGCAGGATTTAAACGCCAAACACACCACCCCTCCGTCTGTTCATGTCTTCTCCGCTGTAGGCGACCGGCGAAAATAAAGCGTATGTGAAGCCATTATTGTATGGTGTTTAAACTTCGCTCGGCGGTCTCCACTCAATACAAATCAATTCAATTCAGCCCAGTTCAATGCAGCTCATTTCATTTGCATGGCCATTTCTCATTTAATTAAATCAAGTTGCTTGTCAAATCGGGGAGCTTAAAGTGAAATATCCTTAAGGCTATGTAACATGGCACACGCTCTCTGCTGCACTCTGAAAGTGAATAAAAACAGCCATATTAACCCGTGGGTAGTAAATAATCGAGATCTTATTTAATCGGTAATGGAAACTGAAAATTAATACCGAATGGCGGTATTTGGCTATCAGCCCTTGGAAAGCGAGTACCTTTTGCGCTTAGTTAAAATCTGGAATATACTTATGTATGTATATGTTTGGGGAATCGGTCTGATATATTCAAGACGGTGTACTTGTATAAACACTTTTGCATTATTTCTTACATTTGTTTCGGCTTGTGTATTGATGGAAAAAATAATATTCTGAGTTATTGAGAAAATGTTTGAATTTTCGTAAACGCTTAAACCGACTTAATTAACCGATTATCTCTAAAATCATTAGCCAGCTCTCAGATCCCCTGTAGGCGTAAAAGAAGAAGAGAGAACAAAAAACATCACAATGTGGCAGCAAAGGTCGCAACCCCAAATACTAATCCTGTACATCCATTCGTGGATAGATAGGCAATAAGGGGACCTAAACTTCCACCTAATTCAAATACTGAGGGGACATTGATGCTTTAGAAGCTATATGTTCCGATTTCATCACGACCTTAGTCAGTACTGTTCGACGTTTACATTACTCATAAGTCAGTTCTCTGGTAAATGAAGGGTTGTCAGCGAAGCGTCAGCTCTAATTATGACAAAACTAAGGCATATACAGTATCTTAGGCGTCAGACAGTCCGTACGACAAATGAGACTTTAAGTCTTTCTCTCTCCCATGAAGTAGTATTTAATCCGGTGGGTCCGTGGGAGAGCTATGAGTTGCAAGTAGGTAAGGTTTAGCGAATTAAAGTTCCTCGCTCCGGCTTTCGATACTTTATCCTACTATAAAAACCTATCACTCAACAAGAGGCCCAGCATTCGTTATTGGATAATATTCGACCGAATAGACCACGTTCAGCACGCAGTGAAGAAAATATAGCAGCCGTAGCTCAGAGTGTACACAAAGACCGTGAAGAGTCGATTCGGCGCCGTTCACAGCAACTCGGACTGACGTATGGAACGACTTGCTTGTGCAGGAACTGAAGCCGCTCGACATTCCCAAGCGACATCGCTTCGCTCTGTAAGCTCCTGAGAAGTTTCAAGGAGATACGACGTTCACGAACTAAATTTTGTTCAGCAATGTGGCTCAATAGGTAAGTAAACAAGCTAAATTGCCGTATTTGGGGCAAACCTGAAGAGATTCAAGAACTGCCATTTCATACAGAAAAAAACACGGTTTGATGTGGTTAGTGGGCGGTGGAATCATCGGTCCATATTTCTCTGAAAGTGATGCCCGTGAGAATGAAACCGTCAATGGCGACCGTTATCGAGCCATGATAACCGGCGGCGCCATTTGCTACACCTCGCATCAGGCAATGGATTTATTGAGAGAACATTTCGATGAGCAGCGCAATTTTTCTACAAGGATAGTCGGTTTTTTTGTGTCAGTAAAATAATGACAAATTAGAGGTACTCTTGTCGCCGCAGAGTTAATCAAAATGTTCGAACTCTTCGAACTCAAAAGCAATTTATATGTCTTTTGTTTATGTAGTCAGCCAATCAGCGATTTTGTTGACACCCTCTACTTATAAATATTTAATTGGCCAAACCTAAATTATGTGGTTACTGTTACACCAATTTTGGGGGTTTTAATAATGTTTTGTAGAGGTTTAGTATGCTTTGGCGAGGCTAAAATCAATTTACAAAGCGATGGCTTTCAATAAAAATGTCATTTTCAAAGATAAATTAATAATTTTCTGGGAGTTTGTTTAACACTAACGTGGGTAAATTAAAATGCTATTGCAAAATTATAAAAACGGTGGTCGTGACAAAAGCAATTTGTTACGCGGTGAATGTTATGAATTATTGAAGGGTATTTACGGCAGTTGATTGCATAGTTGAACCATGAAATATCTAATTGCAAATCGGACGCACCTACAAATGTTGAGCATAAGAATAATGAAATAATATGCATGAATTGTACGTGAAATTAAGCATAGGAGGGTTGAGCTTCTTCCAGATCCCAAAAAAAGAGCCTCGACCCCAACCGCCACCCGCAATGATACAGTTAGTAATAGCTGATCTTCAGCAAGTTTAAATTAACAGTACTACAGCAACATTTTCGAGATAGTCTTAAATGCACAATCATGCTCCCAATTTTTGGAAAAAGGTTTATATTTATTAAATACTGAGAAGCATATACAATGCTGGATAACGTTTCAAAACTTTCACCAAAACAAACCACTGGAATATTTGAAAGTGTATACGCCTAGCTGCTTCACATTGCGTCCAAATGTGGCCGAAAACGGCGATATAAACGTACGAGCATATAGAGCGAATAGGCGAAACTCGCCGCTAATTGGCGTTGTCAGCCGACACGTTCTTCACTGCAATCGCCTACCAATCGCATGCATAATTGATGAGTGGCATTTAATAAGCTGCATACTAGTCACCCGGCCAATTTATCCGTACAGCTCCCCGCACAGCTCACAACACACATACGACAACTCTGGCTGACAGCGATTCAGACGAAATAAAGCCTGAGCAAACCACAAAGGCCAGCCTTGACTCTCACGTGCCGTATGCCGTGCAACATTTATGATTTGTGTAGCACTGCTGTTGTTGTGTGGACTGTTTTTTTGCATATTCCACATTTGGCCACTGCAAAGTGCCCGGCCTTCCCAACAATAATGACCACGTTCAGCGCGTTATTAGGCGTGCCGCTTCAAAGCAATGACCGCAGTGCAACGGTTGCACGCTTAGGTCTTTGGCAGACAGCAAACAAGTTGCAAACTGATAGATGACGTTGCGCCGTGGTGTTTGCGGGCGTAAGTGGTGCTGCCACAAACAAAACGCCTCAGATATGTCAGTGTCCTTCTGCAACAAGCGCGGCGCAGATCGTTGAACAAATTCAACTTGGCAGGTATTGATTTGCGAAGCACACCGATACGAGTGAAGCTTGTGGAATTTGACTTCTGCTAAATTGCAAGAAAAGCAAAGCCATTAAGAGGTGAGCGCGGAAAATCGAATTGCGAAAATAAAAATTTGATTCAAATTGGAATATCATTCACGTGGACTCATTGGGCTTAAATATTGGTTCAAAACATGGCTGTCCAAAGGGTATTACCGAACTTTTGAATAGATTTCTGCAATGGAAGAAATCAACGAAATAATCATAGACTAACTTATTTGCTTTGCCATGTACTATCAAAGTACTAATGCTAATAAAGGCTCGGAATAAAAATATACAAGCTAAAGCTATGCTAAAGACCAAGCGCTTCCGTATTAATGCTACTTAACAAATGCGAGTTCTTTGGTAAGCCGACTCCAAAGAGCTTACAATATTTACAACGAATTTTTGGTTTTCCATTTTTGATATTACATCCACAAGTCCCCATTCCTTTCTATTCAAATCCTAAGATTTTTGCAACAATATTGCTAAGACCTTTGCACTGCCATGTTACACAGGATAATGATAAATATAGACCACCAGCGTTGTATAAGTTATAGTTTTAACTTAGGAAAACGAGTTTCTATATTCTTCCTGAATGTATATGATGTTACATGTTAAGTAGTTGTGTGCGCATTAGTCTGTGACGATTCTCCAGAGGAAAACAGCAAAAGCGGTGGCTACAATTAATACATGTGCATCTAAATAGTCTAAAGTAAATTAAAGCGCATAAAGGTGAGTAAGAGTAGTAGTAGTCATAGTAGAGAGGGCGTGATTTAAAGAAAAAAAATCGTATACACCGAATATGAGTTTTGCTTCAGAAGAGTCTCAATTACGTTCCTTCTTAAATTTGCAGAGCATAAGCTGGCAAACACACCACCACTGCAGCTGTTTTGGTCACTAACATTCTAAGTCGCAAAAGTCATAAAAGCAGACTAGACAACTGTCACGTCTCATAAATGGGTCATTTGAATGCACTAAAACGTCGTAATGTGTTGGGGCAAGCAGCAAAAGCGAAATAAAGTAATATTGTAAGCAACGAGCTGAGAATTTGGCAGGGTGATGGGTCGAGGGCGTGATGAAAATGCCCTCCAAAGAAGGGAACAAGCTCATATCAGTGGCTGGGCAGACGCTGGTCGAGTTGACAACAGCATATTGCATGCCGCATTCCGCATGCAACATGTTGCAAATATGCTCATATTGATTTTTATGACAGCACTTTCGACCTCATTCTCATCTCTATTGAAGCACCAATAGTGATACCAGCACGGATGGAGCCTGAAGCAGCTGCTTAACGCGTTACCACCAGCAGCAAAGGGGAGTAACACTAGCAGCAGTCCAATTATATTGTTATATAAGTAACATATCTGTGTACATAGTGCTTGTAATATTTTGTCGTAGTTAATTTAGGGAGCCTAATTTGGAAACAAGTTGTGGAATTGAATACTGTAATATGTCAAGAGCGAAACAAATGCTGTTTAGTGAAGTTTCAAAAATAGACCATTTTCAGGTAGAACTACATTTCGTTGAAGATGCGGTGAATTTTCCACCGAAATTAAAGTAAAATTAGAGAATCGTTCGCCATATTGCTGCCAGAAATCCATACAGGCGCTTTGTCCATTTTCGGCACTTTTTGTGTGCATTGCTCTACAGTTTTCGGGCTTTGAATGGGCTTATTGTAGCAACTGCCATTACCATTCCTGTGTTATTTGGTACATCATTTCAGAGGTGGAATAATAATTGTACAATGTTGGCTTGCTTCTACTTGAAAAGTTTACCAAATGTTAGAAATTTGCATATTTTTATCTGTTAAGAACTGTTTACACTTTTAAGTTTTATAAAGGTTGTAGTTCGTTACTAACAAACATTAAAGAAATGTGTTGAGGAAAATTTTTTTTTGTTAATACGAGGCTTGCCTGTTATATTCCGTGTATAGAAAACAAAAACAAATATTAATCATCGAAAATAACTTTATTGTTTTTGAAAATATTATCCAGATCTATTATATAGATCTATACACTTTTGCTTGCGTTTAAGCCAATTGCCGAAGCGCTTTTGCTACTCCGATTGAGGAAACTTGCGCTGCGAACGTATCAACAGTCTCTTCAGATGTCGAAATATATTGACCTCCTAATATAAATATTTGCTTTCGTGCATGAATAAAAAGAAGTCATTTAGTGCCACGCCACAACTTAATGGTAGATTTCGATGTTTTGAGTGCTCAAAAATACATTTGTTTCAGTCGCTTCAATTGATTTTTCCTGAGTTTTTGAAACGCAACTGGCAAACAGTTGTGTACCGTTCTGTTAAAGTGATACGGTTGCGATATGTCTATTTTCCCGTAAAAACAAGCAAGCATTTGCTTGGAAGTGCTTCGAGGCCGAACAACTTTTGTCGTATTCGGCTCATCGTTAAACACATACAGTCGACTGCTTTTTACTATTGGTCTAAACTGTCATGATGTCAACATGTTTTCTAAACATTTTTCTCGAATCGATTCGAGCCTTTCTTGAGCTGAAATGAATATTTCAAGGTACTATAAACTATACCAATAGCTCACGTATACATACGTGAGTATGCATACCAACAAAAATGTCAAATTTTATGATAAAGTTGTGAGTTGCCTGATTCCAAAATTCCGAAATGTAAAGGACGTATTGCAGTAATTTTTTGGGTAAGCCTTCATTCTTTCTAACAAATTTTCATTCATTTATAGGCTTTCTTCAAAAGAAGTGGGAGCTTTATTCGTCTGCGCAAATACATGTGAGTGTCTTTTTTGCTTTTTCGAAAACTTTGAAGATTAGTATTTCACTATACGGCAAGAAACCAAGCGAGCTTATGAAGCACCTAGTTTGTATCTGACTGTGTACAAAATTGTACGAAACGAAAAACACACAATATATTGGGTTTTCTCATACCCTGGTCAAAGCAATGAAACTGTACGTATTCAAAGCATATTTAAATATCTAAAGGATTAGGCTACACTAATTTATTACAGATTCCTTTATTAATTTTAGTGATTTATTTTTAAAGCCTTAAGCAGTACTCAAGCATGCACTTCCAACAGACCATGTGGCCCAAGTACCTAAAATCAAATACAAAATCATGTTACATGTAAATTAAATATTTTTTCATATACACTTTTGACTGACAGACTTCATATCGATTTAAATTGCCTGTCAATTTTCGGAAAACAAGAAAACTCTTTTGAATGACTGAGTCGGCATGCAACTGTTGTGATTTCAGAAATACCGAACTGGAGCCAACACATAAATTCACACTCATATTGGAGTACTGCATGTACAAGTATTTGTTTACAATTGGTAAATAAATAGTGCGGCAGTGTGCATTTACCCACACAAGTGTACATAACAAACATAAATTCATATTTACACGCGTAAATCGTTTAGAAACCCGACAATGGCCACATTTATGACTTATAACAAATTCATTCAGCAGCGAAACAAAACACCCACAAACACTAAACCAACAACAATGTGTGAAAGCGCGGCAATAGCTGCTGCAAGCAAACACAGCAGTCCGAACAAAAGCGAAATCGGCGGTCGCGGCGGCGGCGGCGCGCACGGCAACGGCAAAGTTGTAAACTGTAAGTTACAAGTTGATGTCGGTGGCTTGTTCAGCGTATTCCCTTCCCCAAATACTGTAGTGTGTTAAATACTGTGCCCTGCCCGAAATTTGATATTTCATTTCACATTTCATAGCTGAATTTGTATGGCTGTGTGTGAAAGGGCTTGGATTTCTGGAGCGTTTAAATGCAAAACTTTCAAAAGCTTAATTTTCGCAACAGAGCTTCCTACTGCGGCACATACCCGCCCGCACAAATGCATCCTACCTCGGAACATATGCATGTGGTCCTACGGATATCTGTTTGTACTGCGCTTTTGTAATAATCGTGCTATTTCGTGCCACAATGGGTGTCAGAAGTTTCTTTCGCATTGACAAGTAGAGTTTTCCAACAAACAATTTGCAAGTATGCAACAAATTCCAGAGTGTCATTTACAATTAGTTCAAATGTCAGTTGCATTGCACACAATGACGAACACACAAACAAAGCGAAGGGAGTATAAATAACATTCGTAATCGTTGGAGAAGAATGGGTGAACGGAATAGCTTTGCCAAAATGCCCAAAGTATGGACTTGCATTCTATATGGGAATATTCGCCGGGTTGGAAAAGTTTAATTCAATTACTATTAATTCGGCCTCCCTCCCTCCCATGCCAAGCCCAAAATAGATGCCAAAGCTAGAAATATGTTTGAATTTTTAATTGTGATTCTTGTTTTGTGGTGCTCAGCTGACAAATCTAGCACTTTCGTATCTATTTGTAAAATGCCTAATAACTAACTTATCCAAAACATTCAACGAAATCAAGGTAAAAGTTCAACGAACTGAAACGTCTTGCTCGGAAAATAGAATTGCTCGAATCTTGAAATAGTGGGCAAAATAAAGAAGTTGAAGGTCGTGTAGGCAGCAATGCGTTATTGTAAACAGACAGTTCAAAGCGTAACTACCATATGATCTTTGACTTACACTGGTCCATTTAAACTGGTACCACCTTTTTTCTGTTCGGGTGAAGTTTTATCTCCATATGTCAATTATTGTGAGATTGACAGCTATTTTTTTACGATCTGGAAAGTTTGTCTGACGAAAATTGAACAGCAAAATTGCTTGTAATTTAGTTTCTCCAATGAAGTCAAGGCTAGAAAATGGTTGAAGAAGTTAGAGAAGTAGTTTGATTAGTCTACTTTGCCAAGAATATAAGTATTTGGGTGACATGATATACAAGTATTCAAAGAAGGTCCTGAAATCATGCGAGGCGTTCATCGCTTCTGTTCAACATCGGAAAAGTTAAAGAAATAGTGCAATGATGATCTTCGTGTTGGTATTAAAGAGATATTAGAGAATCTCAACATCTCTTATTAATCGACACAATCATTTTGGTTAATGTTTTGGGTATGAAGCGTTTCAATGCCAGACACTGAACGTGTAGAACATTCCAACATGATTGTGATTAACAGTCACCGTATTCATGGCACATATTCGAAAAATCTCGGTTTCCAAAAACTGAAAAATTCGGCAGAAAATGTGTTTTTGCCAGTCCGAGTCATTTTTGATCGGATCCTTCACTTTAAAAAAATCGGAAGTATATTAATAAGGAGCCTCGTATATTTGAATTCGAGGAAAATTTTAACTAAGCTACTCTCACCAGATTATTGAACAAGATAGCATTCATTCATAAAGGAAAGTAACAGCACTTATTTTATTTTTGATTATCAGCAAATTGAGGTTTTGTCATGTTGAATGCAGTTTGCAAATCAACAATGAGTTCCATAATTTTATTATCTGTTCCAGCCAGAGAAAAGTTATTTCCACAAAACAAAAGCTTCACTAATATCATTCACTCACCGAGAATTCCAGCAGCTAGGTGAAAATAGAAAATTCCCAGGCATTTTGTGATGAGAACCATTTCACACCTGCCACCAAATGCCACCTGTATGCTTCCAACGCTGGCGTGCACACCGCTCTCTTACCATGAGCGGTGTTTGTTGTTGTTGGTGGGGCACGAAATTCGCGCTGCCAAAATGAATTTCATGCAAAATGCGAGACCGATGCTCGTGATTTCTGTAGCCACACACAGCACACCGCACGCGGCACAAGCAACAGATGTATGTATGTCTGGCCGCGTTGCAACAGCAACATTGACTGCCACAAAGTCATCTAAAGTTATCAGCGAAAATGTTTATACACGGTCGGCCGCCGGAATATGAAAATGGCAAAAAATCGGCATTTTCAATGCGAACACCGGCGTGAGGTGCGATGGGGATGACGACGCTCAGGGGGGAATTATTCACTCCACAGCGATGATGCGAACATTTTTAAGCTATTGTGAAATCGGCTATGCGTAACGTTTGCACGTGTGGGTGTGTATTGTTTACTCGGTTGGAGCCAACGCAAGTATTTCGTAGCAATTCCCAAACCACATTTTCGCCCGCTGAGCGTGTTGCAAGTTATGATCCCGCTGCGTGAAGTATTGAGCTGAGGCAGAACAAGCGCACGCACTTCCACCACCTCCGTTGCAGCTAACGCCGCCCTGGGTCACACAAACACTTCAAAATCAGCGACTGCCATGCAAAGTTGTCATACCTTTTGTACATACATACATACATATATGCTCCTACATATTTGGGTCCTTCACATATGTTTACATTAGTGTAAGCTGCACACGTGTGTCACGATTACAGCCGCAAAGTAAAGTTGTGGTACACAAAGTGGCAAACAAAATTTATATAATTTCCTTCATAAATCTTGTAAAATGCTTTTTTATTTTAATGCCCAAGGTTAAGTGTGGAAATTTCGATGTGAAAGATGCACCTCGTTCGGGTCGACCTATCGTTGAAGGAGTCGATGAAATTATGGAAAATATTGACCAGAACCGGCACATAAGCAGCCATGACATCGCCAAGGAACTTAACATTCATCAGCAAACTGTTTTGAACCATTTAAAAAAGGCTGGCTACAAAAAGAAACTCGATGTTTGGGTACCACATGAATTGTCTGCGAAAAATTTAATGGACCGAATTAACATGTGCGATTCTTCGCTGAAACGAAATGAAATTGAACTATTTCGGAAGGGAATGGTAACAGGAGATGGAGAAAGCAGGATTGACACCTCGAAAGGTTATGCTGAGCTGTTCCAGCCTGATCGAACGATTGATTCTACACTTTACTGTCGACAACTGTTGAGATTGAAGCAAGCAATCGAAAAAACGGCCAGAACTGGTCAACAGAAAAAGCATCGTCTGCCAACAGTACAACGCTAGACCACACACATCTTTGATGACTCGGCAAAACTGGGAAGCTTTGATACATCTACCATTTATTTCGGTCAATGCAGAACTCCTGCTTGTCGCAGTTTTTCGCCGAGAAACCAAAAGAGTTTTATACCATGAAATAAAATCTCTAGCGAAAAACTTGCTAAATGTGGTCGACCAAAATGACCAAAGTTTATTATAAATATAAAAAAATAAGTTGAAGTTTGATTAGAAATACGAAAAGACTTTTTCGACTACCCAATAGATGAAATGCAAATATTGTCTGAATTCTGACCGAATCTTTTCGAATCGCGTGTAAACGTGCGCACTTGCGGAAACAGACATGTGTGCGTTTCTACCATATATGTAAGTATGTATGTATGTATATTGGCGGATATATGCCGCACTGATTTAGTGCTCCACCGCCACCGTTGCGAACGACACAAACCGTTCCAACATGTCATATTTCATCATAAACAACATTAAGAATTCAACATTTTAGAAAAGTGATTTTCGAGGCAACATTCCGCCAACTTCATGAGAATAACAACAAAGCAGCAAGCAATGCTCACCTTTAAAGGGAACCGGCGGTACACATGCTCTGTTCCACATACACACACTCGCACAGAGCTACGCATGCAAATGCCCACCAAATAAGTTGGCGCGGACAGGCACAGTTTTGTGTCGACAGTCGGATTGTGCGGTAAGTAGACAGCGAAGTGATCAGGTACGTCGGCAGGTGGGCAGGCGCTTCACGCTTGGTGGCTAACATTTTTATTAAAAGCCATTTGCACATATTTATTTCGCATATTTTTGTTTGTACAATTTTACTGCTTCGCCGCCTTCAGCCACATTTCCAAGCTGTTTTGCTTGTGCCATTCCGTTATTGCCAACTGTTGACTGGTGCGAGCTCCCATCCAATGCCACAAAAGTTGCGCGATGTTTTTATGTTAATTTCCAGGAAACAGTTTTTCGGTGAAGCCAAACACATTATGCACTGGAGACGTCTCGTCCCACCCGCGGTGCGGCTGAGCGGCCTCGCAGGGTTATTATGCACCTATGGTTGGGAATTGGGCGCATTTAGTGCTGGCTATGTTAATTTTGTGGGTACTTGTTGAGAATTGCAATGCAATGACGATCTGAAAATTATTTCGCATATTAACTTGGCTTGCACTAAATGCCAGCAAAGCTATAATTATATGTAGTCCGTTCACACGGCTATTTAATAATTTCAGAAATTCTTCCCTATTACAAAAAGTGTCTTCCGGCACTTAGCGGAGTATATGTAAATTACATATTTGAAATTAAAGTAGTATCTTCTCCCAAACATATCTGTAATTACAAATTAATGAGAAAACAAGTAAGAAGGGCTAAGTTCGGGTGCCACCGAACATTTTATACTCTTACAACTTGCAAGTATCAAAGCCAGAGAAGGCCCATAAGTCGTAAAACGTCAACCGGAGGAACGGAATCCAAGCTATTTTATATTCCTATATACATAACTCATACACTGGACGACTTATTCGACAAAAGGTTTGTTTGAAAATCATTACATGTGCTACATGTGAGTTGGGAGTTGGGGTCGTATCGATCCGTTTGTATTTATTTTTGCCAAACCTGTCACACACTGAAAATTTGTCTTGAGTTTCATTAAGGTACCTGAAGTAAAGTCAGCCAAATGTTCGAAAATCTTGATGTTACTTATATGAAGGCAAGGTCAAGTTTATCCGTTTTAAGCACAAATTTATACAGTTTTAAGTAAAACAAGATTTCTTATTTTCATTGAGATAACTTTTACACTGGCATATATGTATATTTTTAGTGCAGAGTAGAATGCCACGTACTAAATTTCGACGAAGTCGTTTTGAAGGATCCCGAGATAAGTAGTTTTCAGAGCCACGCCCATTGTCCAAAATTTACCCCTGCTTCAAATCAGTGTGTAGGGAAGAACTAAGTTCGAGTGTGGCCGAACATTTAATACTCTTGCCAGGAACGACATCTATATCAAGGGATGCTGAGATTACTATATATAATATACTATTATAAGATCCGGTTATGACTGATATCAATAAAAGACTGTTTGTTCGAAGTTGTATCATTATCACCACACAGGAAGTGTTGGGAGTTTCGTTGTTTTTTTTCGGTTTACTAATGGACAGCGTGAGCATAAGACAGCCGCATGAACCATTTTAAAGCATTTGCAAGAACAATATTAAAACATCTTACACCTTACTACTGTCACTATCCTCACAACCAATCCTGTTGCGAAGTTTATAGCCTTAGCTTATTTCTTATGATCTCAAGACGTTTCGCCGATATTCAAAGGTTTGGTAGTAGAAGGTGATGCACGGTTACCCAAATGGTATCTTAAACCTTACGTGGTCTCAAGGAGAACATATACGTACATAAATAAACACTAACTTTAAACAAATGTGGTTGAAAAGCCTGACATATGATAAGAACACATTGATTATTATTCGAATATCCAAGGCAAAATATACTCACCCACGGATTTGAATAAATGTAGTACGATCAGCCAGTTGTAAACTACTTTTAAACAAGACGGCGCGAAACCCCATCTAGACTGCCAACTTTCTTTCAAATTATTCTGTAGTAATACATCTATTCTATCAAAAAAACAGCTCTAGAAAATGTTCAATAATCTTTCATTCCAGTTGGATTTCACACCCGAGTTTTCGGACATAAATTTGTATTTTACCAGACTGCGTGTGTGCTTCACTGCATCGATCATTCAAGCAGATGAACATGTATCAAACCACACGCCGTTTTCACAAGTAATTAACAGATTCCAGGGGTATTGTTTTTGATTTCTATTTATGATTCAAATGCTCGAATGTTTGCGCGTAAAACATGGTTATTTCAAAACATCCAATTTGATTTTTGTGCGGGAATTATTTTGACATAAAAAACTTGTGATTTCTCGCACCAATTTGTGCAATGCCTCGTCAGTCGCGGTAGCAATACCTCCACACCCCCATGGCGTGGGCAGCAGCGTCGGGACTGCAGGTGAGTGCCGCTTCCATAGGAACACGTGTGTGCGCTGGATTTCATGCACGCTCTTTGTAAATAGAAATATACGCGCATACGCTTTTGATTTGTTTATAATTAATTTTCACCACCCGTGGCTAGCAAAATTCAACAGATTGCATTTGGGCTTTTTTGTTCGCCCGCGTATCTCTAACTGCCGCTGCGACCAACAACCAGCATTTGCCGTTCGGTTCTGCGCAGGTGTGTGTCAACATGCGGCTCTATTTATTTGGTGTGGTCTTAACTAATCGCTCTTTTGTTGCGCTCGCAAAGCACTGCAGCCACTGAATGATGGCCAAATTCTGCTACACGCCGTTGAAAACGCATATTTCTGGCTTAAAGTTAATGCCTTTAAAATATTTTCTTTTGCATTAAAAGATTGAAGAATCCTCACACAGCGGATTAATTTTGTTGGGAAATTGGTTTAATCAACACTTTTTGAAATTTGCTGACTGTGACCGCAAGCGTGTACGTTTTTCGGTTATTTCATAATAATTTTACCGTTAAATGGTATGCTAATGACAGTTCGCTGCGTCTTGATTTTGCTCATTTGAATTTCTCTTCCTTATGTGCCTCAAGAGTACAACTTACTGCGCGTTTCGACTGATGTATGCAAATTAATGAGTGCATTCGTAGATTCTTTCCTGTGGGCTTTTGCTTTCGTGTAGTTTGCTTTAAAATTTGAATGAGACTTCGCTACAGCGAACTGCATTGAATTGCGAACGTTGAAGTTGCTGCGTTGCACTGAAGTACGCTCGAATCTGTCTTATTTACTTGCCAACTAGCTCACGCAGCTGCATCTTTATTGACGAGCACGCGAGGCATGGCGCAGATATTTTGAACAATCTACAGGTACCGTGACGAATTCGCGTTGTGAATTGAGCTGATGAAATGTCAGTGTGTAGAGGCATTCCAGATTTTATTTATGCAAATATGTTTGTATTACATAGATGAAATACATTAAGGTGGATCCGACACCCAAATTTTACCAATCAATTTCAATGATGATATTGATATCATCGGTCTCAACTCCCGCGCCGTTAGTTCTGCTTTCTCCAGGCTGGACAAGGAAGCAAAAGAAATGGGTTTGGCAGTGAACGAGGGCAAGACGAAATATCTCCTGTTATCAAACAAACAGTCGTCGCGCTCGCGACTTGGCACTCACGTCACTGTTGACAGTCATAACTTTGAAGTTGTAGATAATTTCGTCTATCTTGGAACCAGCGTAAACACCACCAACAATGTCAGCCTAGAAATCCAACGCAGAATAACTCTTGCCAACAGGTGTTACTTCGGACTGAGTAGGCAATTGAGAAGCAAAGTCCTTTCTCGACAAACAAAAACCAAACTCTATAAGTCACTCATAATTCCCGTCCTGATATATGGTGCAGAGGATTGGACGATGACAGCAACCGATGAGTCGACGTTGCGAGTTTTCGAAAGAAAAGTTCAGCGAAAAATTTATGGTCCTTTGCGCGTTAGCCACGGCGATTACCGCATTCGATGGAACGATGAGCTGTACGAGATATACGACGACATCGACATAGTTCAGCGAATTAAAAGACAGCGGCTACGCTGGCTAGGTCATGTTGTCCGGATGGACGAAAGCACTCCAGCTCTGAAAGTATTCTACGCCGGGGGAAGCAGAGGAAGAGGAAGACCTCCACTCCGTTGGAAGGACCAAGTGGAGAAGGACCCTGCTTCGCTTGGAATATCCAATTGGCGCCACGTGGCGAAAAAAAGAAACGACTGGCGCGCTGTTGTTATCTCCGCTATAATCGCGTAAGCGGTGTCTACGCCAATTAAGAAGAAGAAGAAACAATGACTTTTGAAGTGGGATGCAAGTCTGTTCGAAGTAAATCTGATTATAAATGCACCCGCCCTAATGAACATATGCGCACGAATCCCTTTTGTTATTTGCCTTTAACTCTATTTACCGACATACTCACACAATTACATGCAGTTATGGGATTCAGGCTTTATGTGTTTTCCATAACGTTGCAAATTGTAACTAATTAGGTATGCTAAATCGGCAACTTCATTAAGCATCTTCTGTGCAGATGCGCAGAACTTATTCTGCATTTTGAACAAATGGAATATTTCAATGAGTTTTTATTCTCGAATGTCGAACACTTACACAAGTGGGATATAAAAGTTGTTTTTCCAGCAATTGGTAAAATTTCCAGTTTCTAAAACGAAACTTGTGTTCCAGAATCGGTGTCGTCATTAAAGAAATTTCCTATTTGAGTGTCGTTCATATTTGTAGAGGCAGCTTTTATGCTTCATAAAGTCAAAGTATTATGTCTATTAGCAAGAGGTGTCGCTGAAATTATAGTAGTACCCTGTGTCTCTAAAAATTTCTACTAAAAATAAAATAATTAGATATTGCGAATATGCCGAAAATAAATAAATATATACATATATATATATATATATAACTTATTAGGAATATTTATGAGCTATTGACGTGAAGTATTTTTGTGTGTGTTTGTATCGGTGCCAGCTTAGCGAGCAGCTTAAGTCACTCATTTCATTAATGGCAGAAATCTGTTGTCAGATTGTCGGCTTGCGGTTTCGTTATAATTCACAGGAAAATTTGCTGCACAATGCTTGAAATAAATTGTTTAGCCACAATAACTACAACAACAGCAACTTTCTATAACCAAGAATAATAGCAGCACATTATCATTTCCATCGCCTATCCCTATCGATTTGCCGCTGTGGTTGAGAGTTTAAGGGTTGAGTTAGTCAGCTTTGTTATTGCTGTTGTATGCCTCAATTAGAGGCTTTGTTAGCAACTTTAACTTGCAATACCAATTAGCCAAATTACGAGATTTCTCATTCACTTTATTTTGGATTAGACGCTCATCCGGCTGAAATGATTTAAGAGCTGCACAAGTGCGCCCGCAAATGAATTCTACTTAATTCAATTGGTAATTTCCTGCATAAGAGTTCACCACTCGTATTTTGGTGATGTGAATTCTTTAAGCTTCTGGGAATGCACGCACACACGCAAATATATCACACTATTAAAAATTCTTTTGGTTGTTTGGTTTAGAATAAATTTGATATTTGAGAAATCGTTGGAAAGTGGAGATTTCTATGGTGAAAGAAGCTTGGTGGATGGAATTTTTTCGTAAAAAATAAAAATATATTTTTTTTAGTTTTCACAAAAATTTTGAGGTTATGTCAAAAATACTAACACAAAAGTTGAAGCACTTTTTATTGCCAGCAACTTTGCCACATAACCTTTTTCTACAGAACTCATAGATTTACAACTTCAAGACCCGGCTCCTCTCCTTTTTGGCCCTCAGCTTATCCCTAAATTATTTGTTTCTTTCATTTCGATTATTTTATATTTTTTTTTTAAAGGGTTTTTTTTCTTTCAAAAATTATCTTTCCTGGTCTGTTATAACATTCAAATATCGATTAATGTTGTTCTGATTAGATAGTTCTCTCTTTTGAAAAATCACGTGGAAATAAGTTTGAAATGTTCCTACATGGCCTCGGACGCTTTGCAGCAACTGCTCTGCTACTAATACAAATCCTTAAAATCGTTTCCTTGAAAGTGTAAATGCATTGCGTACGCAGACATCACATAGCGTAAGAGTAAGATCCGTATCGTGTAAGAGAATACTCCAAGCCTTTATATTTATCCTTTATCAAAGCGAAAATTTGCAACAATTAATACACATGTGTATGTGTGTGTGTGCATGAATTTTACATGCTCGATTAGATATTAAAAGGATTGACTTTTTATTTGTATTTAATCGGCAAATATTTTGCTGATAAGAGTAAATAAGGCAGGCAGCCTGCGCTTGTGGACGAAGTATAAGTTTCTTACCTCGCTTCCAATATGCCTTCTGCAATTTGTTTTTAAATATTTGGCTATTTTAATATTTTTGGAAATGCATGTGCTGCCGAGAATGCACAGCTATTCGCCAGTGTGTGTTTGTACAGCCTGCCACAGCCAGAAGCACAGAACGTTCGCTCCCAACCGAGGCGAGGCCATAAAGTATTCAAAGAAAATTGACTTTTGGGATTACTTACCGATAGGCAGAGAAGCATGGCTGTACAAATACCAGAAAAGCGCAAACAAAACATACAAAACCCAATGCACTCTTGCTATATATTCATGCACATACAAATGTACAACCAGACGGATTTAAATATAAAGTGCTCTGTGACCTCTGATAAAGCATAAAGAAATCAGAAAATGTTATTGACTTAGATACCGTATGCCACCGCAAATATGTTTGTGCAGCAAAAATAATGAAAATAAAACATTTCTCCGAATTTTCAAACATTTTTACCAAAATAATAGAGAGATAAAGCTTGTATGTGAATGAAGCTTAGAGCCTGTTCGGCTAATAAAATAAGAAGACTGACCTATTTTCAATAAGCCGTCCTAAAGAATTGGTAAGCACAGCCATCTTCGGATTAATCCCAACACGAAACCTAGCATTGAACTAAACAAAACAAAATTTAGGCAATTCGAGGAAAAATTGTTTGCGTTGAGCAAATCCGTATTTCGGTGTACTTCGTTTTAATTGTCGATTAAGAAAATTAATTTTGGCTATATATTTGGTGAAATATACACCTGCTTACCTAACGGTTATTTGTTTGATATATAGTTACATTTAAATAAATGATCAGGATGATGAGACGAGTTGAATTTCGAGTGACTGTTTGTATGTCCGTCCATCCAATGTCAACGCCATTAATTAGTGAAAGGCATCTGTGGTTGAAAAATTAAAAAAAAAAAATTAATATATATATCTCCTAAATATTGAAGCTATAATAACTAAACTCCCTCAGGGCAAATATCAACCCTGTGAACGCCTACTCTCATATAACACAATTTCAAATTCCATCTGCCTCGCTTATTTTCCATTATAGAATTCAGGAACCAATAAATGTAACCAGATAAATTTTTGCACTAGTAGTGCCTTTGAGTTGGGTTCAAACTTCCAGACACCGGCGCCAGTTCCTTTTACAAACCTTTACCGAAAATATCGGTCAAAATATTAAGGCTAAGCTAAGGGTGATTCATTTCGAGGTTTCCTACTTTTTTAAAGAAAAAAAAAACATAAAAAATTAAAATTTAATGGGGAGTGCTTATTACCATTCGAAAGAACATTTTTTGGCATTTACAAGTATTTTTAAAATTTTTTGACTATATTTTTCAAATGTTGGCCGCGCCTCTATCTCAGATGATTCTTCGTTGAGTCCATTTTTCGATCACTCGTTCGAGCATTTCGACTAGTAACTGGCGAATGACACGCGCGATGTTTTGCTCCAAGGCCTGAATCAAAACGGGATTTTCGCAAAGGCCTAGAGACTTTACATATCCCCACAAGAAAAAGTCTAATGTTGTGATATCACACGCTCTTGGTGGCCAATATAACGCTCAAAACGTGAAATTATTTGCCTACCGAAGTGTTCTCTCAATAAATCCCTTGTTTGATGACAAATGTCGCCGAGTTCACGAGCTTCAATTTCAGGCATCAAAAGGTTGGCGCGATAATGGCCCTCATTAACGGTTACGTTCTCACATGAAACATTTTTGAAGAAATATGGACCCATTATTGAAATTCGAAAAGAAGTTTCCTCGACTTTGATCCTTGCAAGTTGGCAGAGCATGAAAAGTTACATCCAAATTTAGCTGTTCCTGTTGTGTTCAAAATTGGTTTATTCTGAAAGAAAAATCCCAAAAATTGTGATAACCGACACTTAAATTAAATAAAAAGATTATAGCTGTCTCGACTTGCAAAAATCTAACGAGCTAAAGAGGGTGCTGGGTTAAAATATTAAATTTAATTTAATTTATCGTTAGTCGTAAATTAAATGTTTGTCCTGTTCAATTGATGTAATTCCTTAATCCACGTCTTAACTTGATCGCGATACCGTTATATGCAATGTGGAATTTGTTATCGGTCGTTTTGTGTAATTGCCAACTAATAATTATATTTTACTCCGTATCGTTAATAAAATTTTAAAATTTTAGATTTTGGTGCGATTTTACAATGATCATTCATGCACATATGGTTCAGTATTGCGGCATTAGACAAAATTTATCGCCACCTACTGCGAAAATTATGGTCGGCCGTTATGTGCAGGTAAATTACTATCAACATACTTACTATGTTCACAGATTAGAGAGCACCTATAAAATTCCGTACGACTCTCGGTGTTGCCCATAATGCTGTGCTACAGTGCCACATGCACTTCCTTAAATATGTGTGTGTGTGTGCGTCTGCATTCTCCATGCCGTAGATAAAAGTTCCAGCGTTCGTATGTATCTCTCCTACACTATTTCATCTCCACATAATAATGTTTTCATGGCTGTTTGTCCATGTAGTGCCAATGTAAACATTGAATGAGCTACTTTGACACAATGTCTTGTGCCAGCTGTTGTTGTAAAAAAATGGAATTACAGCAAAAAACCCCACATGGCAGCCAAAAAACACAAAAACTAACCCAATTAAAAGTTATATAAACGCCAAGCGTCTGGGTCATAATTAGGTAACCCGCTGGTGGTAACCATAAAAACAGCACTAATATTTGTACACAAATTTCGGAGGAGTGTAAAGCTCTCGTAAAAAAGTTTTAGTGAAAAATTTACTTTGTGTGCAAATGGCAGCCTGTCACAACTGCGAATTTGGAGCCATAAATTTTGGCCATCAAAAGTATCACTTGTGACGCGATGCGTGCATTTAACAATCTAGTAATTGCTCATTAAGAATGAAAAATGAAATAAAAAGAGAAATGAAAATGAAAATACAATTAAGAACACACCGACGCGATTTCGGAAATATTCCCTAAAAATATTAATTATTTACCGTTATTTTCGCGGGCCCCTAGTTTGGATCACGGGTAAAATCTGTAAGTCTTGCTTTTTCAAAGTAATTTTTTAATGCCAAAAAAGAAAACGATCTTAAAAATATCAGACAATTTTCGGAGGTTGTCTTTTATATTTCAGGATTTGATAACCCTAGTATTGTTATCTGGAAACTCAGAATTTTATGGTAAAGTTTGATTCTTTTGATGTTAAACATACTCAGAACGCTTTGACTTTTGACGGTTTGTGTTGTTTACAGTAACTTAAAATATTCTTAATTTTCGCGTTATTCTTTTTTAATACTCTAAACGTGAAGAGTGCATAGTGAACTTAATTCAATTTTTGACGATGAAGCTCTTTCAAGGAATTCGGACTGCAGCACATCTCGATATTCTAAGAAAACTGTCAACATAACAAGGTGACCTTCTTTCACAATATTCGGCCGATTGACGGTCCGTTTCCGGGTCGTAAGCATTGATCCAAGACTCATCGCCAGTAATAATTCGTCTCATGAGATCCTGGTAGTATTTTTTCATAGACGTTAACGCGACGCTATTTTTTTTTATTAAATTTAGTGATTTTTTAACCAATCGTAATTTCGTGAATGGTTTGCACAAATCCTTTCGATATTCCAACGATGCCAGTGAGACCTCTGTCTTTGAATAATCGATTCTCAAGCACCAATTCCTTTATTTTATTGACGTGTTCTGGTTGATGGCCGTTCTGGACGTGGTTCACCATCAGCGCGTCCGCGGTACTCTTTGAATAATTTTCACCAAACAAAAACACTTGCTCGCGACAAACCATTATCAATAAAGGTCTTTTCCAACAGCAGAAATTTGATTTCGCGCACAAAATTTAATAGAACTTCTTTGTCGAATAAGTTCACTCATCGTAAAAATCACCGAATGCTCTTCATATTAAATAAAAAAGTCTTACTATTTTTTGCTCGACCTTGCTTCATAAGGATTTTTTAGTCAAAAATCATGAAATAACTGTTATTTTCTATGCCTGGTTCATATACATAACAAATGAGATTACAAATTTCTTCTTTTCCTTGTACTTTTAAAACTTGAGACTAGATATACTTGTATATAAAAACTATATATGACAAATAGAAAAGTTAATTTGTAATTGAAATATCTTCGAAGTTTCTTATGCAGTTCCCGACAGGCAGTAAGTCGAAGTCCTGTCAATTGTTTCGGTTTCACAAGCTACTTACTGCACTGGAAAGCCATCCGCAGCTTATTTGAAATTGTGCACCGCAGTAATTTACGGGATTATTAGTCTCTGCGATTACAGTCCCACTGCTTGCTTTGGCGGCAACCGCATTTATACATCCAGCGATGACATTTGGTGTCACTAAATCACGTTAAGTGTCACGACTGTCAGTAGTACTGTCAGCTTGTGCAGCGTGTTCCTGTCTAATGCCAATCAGTTGGGGCGGCTATCTACCGGTAAAACTAACGCCTAGCAGGCATGCCTGCTTGCCCGCTTAGCCGCCTGTAATGTGCGCGGCACGCGAATGAATATGCAATGAAATTAGATAATGCTTTCACGTTACCGTTACTAATGCAGGCGGCAGCAAAAACAACTATTCGCAATAAAAACGCAACACTCGAGCGCATGCTGCTAACTACTGCCGCATCTATCGCATAGACAACAACACTAATGGGTAATTTGAACGCGGCCGAAGCCAGCGCGCCAGCAAATTGACTTTGGTGTAGAGTTAATTTGAAATTAAATTTCAACAGTCACACGTTTAGCAAAAACAATTTGTGATATGCGTGACGTTGTCAGTCGGGCTAAGTGGCCACAGCGGTCTGTCAGTGCTGTGCATGCAGAGGTCACTCAAAGCCGGCACTGCCACTGCCGCTGCAGCTGCCACTATCGCCCTAGCTTATTCGGTTTCTCCGTTTGTCTTTCACTTTGCACCGCCGCAGTGTTGCAACAGCGAGTGCGGCTAACCGACCATAGATCGACACACACATACAACCAGACACCTATCAACGGATGACTAACTAGTAGTGTGACAGACACGCTTTCACCACACACCTGTGCAGCAACTCCACCACCATCCGGTCACAGCTAAACACCGGCACGGTTTGACCAGTCGCTGATGCCGGCGCTGACTCTAAAGCGAACGTCGCCGTTGTCGTTGGCGCTGACGTCGGCGCCAGCGCTGTCACCGTTGTGATTTTAATTAATCCACCTGTCAAATGCGATTACTCTCATCACTGGGATTACTTGCGCGATTCCTGTTGATAGTGTAACATTCTGGAAAATTTGCAGCTGCCAATGTACAGCGGCGAAGCAGGAATTCAAATGCAAATTCGAAATGCAAATGCAAATGCTTTCGACAACAACACAACTGACACTGCGTATTAACTTTGCCATTAGCCTAAATCCTGACAAATTTTTAATAAATGTGTGGAGAGTTGCACACTAAGGCCCACTTAACTGCAAGTGAAAAGCTACGTGAAATTTCGAAACTAGTTTTCTAGTAAGTATTCCATCAGAAAGCGTTTAAGGTCCCGCTGTGCTAATACACAATCTGCACAAAGCCACTTAGAAGTGAATGTGCATAATTTATTTGCAGTTATGGCAGATAAGTGCTGTTAAACCATGTTGCGGCGCCGTACTCGGTGTTATGGAAACAATTGCACGCATTCTAAGGCTGAGAACAGACGGAGTTGCTCAAAGCGTTAAATAAGCAGTGAGTAGTGAGTCGGTACAAATATGTGAATAACTTGTTAAAAATTTACGATATATACAGTAAAATATTTTAATTAAATAATAGAGAAGGCAGTTCATTTTGAAAGCAAAAAAATCATAGTACGATGAAAACCATAAGAAAAGAAATGTAACCAGGAAGTTAAGCTAGGCTTCTTATCTGAAACAGAAAAAGCATTTTTTTAATCAGGAAGCTTTTATGAGTTTTGAGAATTTCCAAAAATTGGGTGTATAGTCCTGGATTTTATAAAAAGTGCCATTTTTCTTGGAAAAGCGTTCTATCACGTACTTGAGTATAAAATTTTCTATAAAATACGCTTTAGTTCAAGTAAATCGGTTATATGACTCGCTCGCAATTTTGGCCGGATAAAAAAAGTTAGTTTCGAGGAAATTAGCCCCAAAGTTTTGGTGCCTATACAGCGGCTGCATGAAGTCCAGTGCCTGTGGGGCCTATTTCTTCGAAAATATTCGGAGTAAACATATTATATTTCTGGACTATTTTTTTGAATAGTTTTTCAATTGCTTTTCATTTTTTTGAAAATTCTAGAGATATCTCCTCCCTTATCGAAGAAATTGTGAAAGATTTGGAAAAAAATATTTTAAGCTCGGTGATTGCGACGCCATTTCCGGTGACCCCTCGAGAAATACATGCCTACACGTTGACAGAATAACTGCTTTCAGGATCATTTAAGGTGAAAAAATATGTTTTATTAAACTTATTAGTTTTAGTTAAAACTTTAACTTAGAATTTGGACAAAGTAAAAATGAGAAAATTTTATTTTTGACAAATATTTTTACAAAACCATGAAAATTCTCAGCATTTTTTTACAAATAATTGTAATCGAAGAATAATCCTTCGCCCAAGTCTTAAGGGATTATATCTCGAAGATCTGTGTAAAATTTCTTAAAGATCGGTTCAGTAGTTCTCGAGATATCTTGCCGACCGACTTCAAAAACAAAATTTCGAGAAAAACGCGTTTTAAGACGACGCACTTAGCCTAACTAGTCTCGGGCGCACAAGTTCTCAAGGCTGATTTGCACTGCAGAAAGACTTAAATAATCGAAATTATTATTAAAAATTGTGTTTCTTCAATCTTTCCCTGAAAAGGTCGAGTAAACATTTCAAATCGATCGGTAGAGCCCAGCTGCAGGAAATTTCCCCTCCCTAAGCTTTCGAGAAAAACGCGCTTATAGTTTTTTGACCGATCATACTAAGCTTAAAAATTGTTACATATCTCCGGATAAATTAAAAATTTTTAGATATGCACATTAGATATATCTAGCCAAAAAAGGGATTTTTTGAAAAACAAAATTGAATATAACCCTATAATAAAAGTTTTTGAACATCGTCTACTTTTAATAGAAATTGATGTAAAAATTACCACCAATAATCTGACATCCAGAGTTTGTTTAGTTTCGGTTATTTCTATCTTATTTGGATCAGGTTATATAGCATTCCCTCTGAAGCCCAGGGAATGTTCGCATTGCTTTGACTATGCCTATAAAGTGATAAAATTTAATGTCTAATTTGTGTATTTCAAACTGCGTGAAATTGAACACTCACGTTAAGGCGCCATCGCCAATTTCACTTATTCACATTTTTGTAGAAGTAGGGATTTAATTTAATAACAATTAATTGGCTTGTCTACATACGATAATTTCATGCGATGGTGTAAATTGACTACCAAAACGATTAAGTTCGGTTGCTAAAAAGTGCACTTAAAAGCTTTTGCCCATCAATTGATCGCACCAAAGTGATAACGGCAAAATTATGAAGTGGCAGACACTGAAATGCGTTTAAGATGGACTTCTAATTCCTATTTCCCCATTATGATATCCACAAATAAGCGTATTATGTAAAAAATTTTACTTAAAAATAAGCATTTCTGTGCAGTAATTTGACTATTTCGCGCCTTCATCGATGCTTATATATGTATGTATGTATGTATTTGTAGAAAAGGCCACTTACGCCACACATATTTGCGATATTTACAGTATATTTACGTAATATTAAATACCTAAGAGCTTATTTACCGTTAGTAGGTTGACCTCAATCCGAGAGTGGCTCCATGCTTGTGAATGTTTGTTTAATCAAGGCCTTATCTCTGCATCTCGTGCAAATTTATTCATGCATTTATTCCGCCACAAATCGAAATATTTATTAATGTATTAAGAGTGGCGCAGATATACATATAAACGCTTACGTAATAAAAACGTTTCAAATGAATTAATAACCGAAAATAAATCCTTACACAATAAATTACACACACATGCACACGCACATAATCGCTCATATACATGAAATCTGAACGAGTGTAAGGACCTATCCGCATATCTGCATACAAAACCACAACACTAATGGTTTCCATCAGCCAAAAGCGCTGTCATGTAAAGGCCAATAAACGCACATACACACACACATACACACATATGTAGATATAAATGAAAGATGTGCGCAACGCGAGCGGCGAATGAATGAGCGAGAGTCCGTCGGTAATGTGCGTGACCACTGAATACGTTCCATTTATTAAATTGACGTAATAAATTTTTTAACGCATAAATCCGAAGTTCACGCACACTCACCCACTCATTAACCATCCTTGCATCGTGATAGCGCCGGTATGGCCTCTGCTCTGGAGAAACTTCATGCTCCACCCAGGAACCAGCGTTTCCGATCACTCCGTACACATGTGTTGGCAAAAACTAATTTTCCTGCCCATTTCATATATTTTTACATAAAAATCAAATTTTCTCAAAATTGAATCTATGCAAACACACATTCAATGGGGTTGGCTATGAGTCGCGTATAATGGCGAAACATATTCTAGCGATACGTGTTCCATAATTCATAGCTTTTGAAAGCCTTATCTTCGCGGTAAATCGAAAACGCATGTAAACACTTCCCAATCGCCATTCATTATCTAAATTGAGAGCTGTTTAGGTAGGATTTAGCAAATATTACACACAGAAATGTATGTGCGTACACTTCTTGACCATTTCGAGCTTTCCTGACATTCTAATTTTCATTTATACAGCCCATCAAACAAGGCAATATGTATGGTTCCGTATCATAAATTAAAAAGTTGCCTCAATTGTGGAGTTCAACCAAACCTTGATGTATATTTGTAAAAAGTACTTTAATTTTAATCCGTTAATCGTATAAAGAGAAACCATAAGCCAAAAGATTCCTAATTTATTAATTTTTGTCTCCTGAAGAGAGTACATACCTTAACTTTGGTAACACCTTAAAGAATCTTTGGTAACACCTGAAAAGTATCATCAAAAAAATCGGCCTTGTAGAGTATATAAATTACATACATAATGACATTAACATTTTCCGGTTCTCCGATCAAACATAAACTAGTTTTAACCAATAGTATAATTTTGTTCCACTCATGTTCCATTTTATTTCGTGTTTCATTCATGCCACTGTAAATTTCCGAAAAGGTTGTTACGTTATTTTGCATTTCAGGTGACGATATATATAAATGATTAGCGTGACAAGCTCAGTCGATTTACCCATGTCCATCTGTGTGTCTCTAAATAAGCGCGAACTAGCCATTCATTTTTTGAAATATCAATCTAAACTTTTGCATACGACTTTCTCTCTAAAAGAAATTTCTTATTTGTCGGCGTTGCCGATGTTTAAGCACTATGGGATATAGCTACCATATAAACTGACTGATCCTAATCAAGATTCTGAATGGAAATTCAGCAAATCATCTTCATGAAAATTTTCATCGAATAATATTCAAACCTACACTTAAATTTTCGAACATTTTGTATAGATTGGACAACTTTAGCATTCATAGATATCACACAAACTGTAAGATCAATATCAAGAAAATTGTCTTTTTGTGCCCTCTTTTGCTGTAGGAAATGCATCTATGAAGGATATTATAACGTGTTTTTCAAAAGGGACATATTTTTTCCGCTCCATTGACATTTCTCTTCAGTAAGGTTTGCTACTTCATCATGAAAAGACATACGATCCAACAACTAGTCGAAATTATCAAAATTTACTACCGAAATTCGGAGTCAGTGGCCTCAACTTTTAGAGCGCTTCGTCCAATTTTTGGTCGTCATAATTGTCCTGTCAGATCAACAGTTCGGCGTCTAGTGGAAAAATTTGAATCCACAAGCACAGTACAATATGTTCCCGTGCCGGTGAGACAAAGAAGTGCCCGTAGTGTCGAGAATATTGCTGCCGCTAGCGCATCAATTGAGCAAGACCCAAATCAGTCTCTCACATGTCGTTTTCAAGCGTTGTGTATCTCTGCGTCATCGTTGTGGCAAATTTTGCGAAAAGATTTAGGTCAACAACCTTACAAGATAAAACAGACCCAAGAGCTTGACCTCCAGAATTGTCGTATGTTGGTGAATTGGGCTGAGCAACAACTTGAAAATGATCCGGATTTTCATCGAAAAATTATCTGCAGCGATGAGGCTCATTTCTGGCTGAACGTACTCCATGAGTCACCATTGCCTTCCGTAAAAAGGACGATTTGGAGCGGTTTACGGATCGGCGGTGATATGATGATATGATGTCATGAAACGTAGTATTACTGGCGATGAGTCCCGGAAACAGACCAATCGGCCGAACGTCAAAAAATCGGGCCAAAAATAATGGTTCTGTCTGTTGTCAGTTTTCCTCAACTATTGAGGTGTAGTGCACCACGAATTCCTCTTTGTACTCTTTGAGTGTTATGTGTCATTTGCGCGAAGCTATCCGCATTCGCCGGAATTTTGGGCCGACAACTTTTGGTTTTTGCACCACAAAAATGCACTGTCGGGTACTGCATTGATTCATCGAGAGGTTTTCGCCAAATTTTCAACCAATTTCGTGCCGTAACCATCGTATTCGCCTGATTTAGCTACGTGTGCTTTCTGGCTATTCAGAAAACTCAAATGACCGGTCTGGGGAAACTACTTTGAGTCATTTGAATACATAGACGTAAATCGCTACGCGCATTGAAGGCTAATCCGGAAATAGTCTTTTACAACTCTTTCGAGGATTGGAAAAGCCGTAAACACAAATGTATTGTGGCCAAGGCGGTTTACTTTGAGAGGACGACTTAGATTTTGTAGGTTAAGCTAAGAATTTTCAATTTATGAAGAAAGACTTACTCTTTTTGTTCATAGTAGTATATTGAGCATTTTGGTAATACTCTCCCCCTTGAAAGTGATGAAGGGCGAACTCGAAATCTGATAGTAAGGTGACTTCTCCTACAAATAACCGTTATTATCAATTGCTTATTGGGTAAAAAGACACTAATCCGGTATCCAGCAATATAAAGTTGTTCCTCATGCAACTGCCACCAAATTGGATTGTTATGTATATCTGTGTGTGTGGCGAGCGTTTAAAAAGTTCAAGTGACAAACTTTTAAATTACAAATAATCTAACATTTAAATGCACCCTTAAACATGTACACAATTCGAGTGAACGCTTTTACAAAGTATTTGAGTAGTCTGTTTGTAGATACTTATATAATCGTTGGCTGTCGGCACGGGTTGCCACATATGCAAAACTTCTGCGCTCATCTAAATTTGAGAATATTTTTGCTATTTGCTCGCAATATGCAGATTTTCAAATGCGTACAGCATTCTTTTGTGTATGTGTGCCAGTGTGTGTGGGTGTGTGTGTGTGGGTGCACACTTAACATCCAAAAGTACTTAGCAAAAATTTCCCCTGAGGTTGCAAACAACAGTCAACACTAGTTAACGCAAGTCGCTCGAAGCTGTCACAAATTACAATGCAACTTGCAATTGTAGAAAATGTTCTAGCACAAAACTGCAGCTGAATGAGCAAAAAGGCAGCTGCCGCGGAGCATCCATTTGGGTGCATTCGCTTTTACGCCCAAAGTGCCACATTTCCTCCGAAATAGTTCCTTTTTTCCACATCCCAGCACTAAAGCGCAAAAACTTTGCAATAAACATATGCACCTCGGTGTGTTTGTGTGTGTGTGCGTGGGTGTGTGTAGAACTCCAGTGAACTGTGCGACCCGCTGCCGCTTCCACCTCGCCCCCAAACAACGAGTGAGCACAAGTGCGGATTACAGATTCGTTGCTCTTGTATTGGTTGTGCGTAAGTGGAGCGAAGTGTGTGTGTCTCATTATGCTAAATGTTTGCCGGATTTGCATTTTAACTAACACTTAAATCTTTTTTGCACGATGTTATTGTGCATAAATTTCAGCTGTTTTGCCTTTTCAGCGTTTTCCTCCGCAGTCCTGGTGTTGCTTCTCGCTCTGAGGGCGAATTCGCACTTGATAAAGATTTTATTGGTAAACAGTTGTAGTAATTGGCTTCACTGGTTTGCAGATATGTTTTCAAATAGTTTAAATTTTTCCATTTTGTGCTCTAATTACAGTTTAGTAATATTTATGTAATAAATTAGGGCAGTAGGTATTTGTTTCTATTTTCATTTATAGAGAATTAAAGGACGGGAACATCTTTAAATGCATAATTACTATATGTGACCTGGTCTACGGAAAGGGGGCTTAGGTGTCAAAAAATCAATTTTCACTTTTTAGTTGATTCGGATGGAAGATGAGATGGTTTTTCACGTGAGAGAATCCAAAAAGTCATAACTTGTTTGAAAGTTCCCTAAAAATGTAGAGAAAGAAGAGTAAAAATACGAAAAAATATAACAGCAGCTGCGCTGTAGTAGGGTAAACGTCACTTCTTCAGTGTTACTTTTTTAAATGTTCCACACTAGCAACTTACACGATGAACTATAATAATATTCCGACCAAAAACAACACTTACTGGACGTCCTTGAAGCCTCTGTAAGGGAGAACAATGAGATAACGAGACACTGACGAAAGGAGTTGTTTATTTTTAACAGCTGTTTCCCAGAAAACTAGTTTTCGCACGTTAGCTCCCTTTTCGTAGACCAGGTCACATATAAGCATAGATCCAACATATAATAAAAGTTTCAACAATTTTATACCTTCTACAAGTCACTCATCATTCCCGTCCTGCTATATGGTGCAAAGTAACAAATTTTCGAGAGAAAGGTTCTGCAAAACGGTGAATATCGCATTCGATGGAACGATGAGCTGTATGAGATATACGACGACATTGACATAGTTCAACGAATCAAGAGACAGCGGCTGCGCTGGCTAGGTCCTGTCGTACGTATGGATGAAAACACTCTGCTCTGAAAGCATTCGACGTAATACCCGCCGGGGAAGCAAAGGAAGAGGAAGAATTCGTTGGAAAAACCAGGTGCAAAAATGGTTCAATAAGTTTTGTGGTTCGATAAGGGAGGGCGTGCCGCTATTTTTTTAAATTTGTTTTGTTTGATTTTGTGCGTTGATTCATCTATCCCCACGATACTGAATCAAAACAAGAGGCTAAAGAATGGTGTGAACCTGGTTGTTCGGATCCGAAAGCAGTTCGTGTCCGAAAATTGCCCAAGAGGGTTATGGCATCAGTTTTTTGGGATGCGAGAGGAATTTTGTTTGCGGATTACTCGCAAACTGGTAAACTATTGCAGAAGAAAAATTTTGTTGGATCATTAACCGTATTCACCATATTTGAGCCCGAGTAATTTCCGTTTGTTGCTAGAACTCAAAAAATGTATGCATTTGTCATCAAATGAAGAGGTCATAACGGCTGTTGAAGCGTATTTTGCAGACCTTCCGGATTCTCACTTCAGGGATAGGATTCACAGATTGGAGGATCGTTGGAGCAAGTGTATTAATGTTCGGGGAGATTATACTGAATAATGAAGAGTATTTTGAATCAAAAAATTTTGTTTTTCTTATCAAACGACAAAACTTATTGAACAACCTGGTACACTTGGAATATCCAATTGACGACTTTGCACGTTGTTGCAAACTATGACCGCGTAGGTCGTGTGTACACCACTAAAAAAGAAGAAAGAATGGATAATGGAATACTTAATCCAAGTTGCAACTTGATATACAGTCAATTTATACACTTTCAGTTTCTTAACCAGCAATACATAAATGCAAACTTTGGAACACTGTAGTAGAACGATCAGCAGCGAGGCTCTTAACTACACTTATACAAAGATTTACTTTATTTTAATAATTGGAATACCAGCGTGGTTGGGACAAAATTAAACTTTAAACTTTACTGTTACTTAGTATAGTAACGCCTTTGCATTCTACTACAGAACCTATTATTATCCGCTTTCATGTTGGCACTCCAGTCCTAAATTTCAATATTTTTAAGCAAATTTTCGTTGTTAAAAGTTTCTTTCGGCAGTGTCCGCGCTGTAATTTGCTTCCGTAATAATTCGCCGTTTCCTTCTTTAACTTTTGGCGAGTAGTTTCCATATTCGCGCGCTGACGACTTTGATCCATGGTGCGACTTGTTTCTTTTTTCGCGGCGGCTATTCCACTTTCCGTTTTCACAGTTGCAATTTGGTATTTAATTGATGGAAACTGACTGTATAGCGTGCAACACAATCACTTACGGATATAATTTGCGGACAGCGCGAAGTCCTGAGAATACTTTATGGACGGGTGGGACGGTAGTCGCTGGAAATAATTGCAAGTACATCTCCATATAAGCTATGTGCAGAGGGAAAAGCTCAACTCGAGAGCAAAAAAAAGTGAAATTTGTTATAATTTGCATGAATAAAATTTCAAAGATAGACCAAGCAGTATTTATCAATGTCCAAATTGATATCGCAAGTTTCCCACAGAAACGGAAAGGCATCGGACGCTTGTTAAGAGTTAAAGCAAATTTTATAGAGATCAAACCGGTCATTTTTATAATTTCAAATTCCTCTGCAAGCAAATACCATTTGCAGTCAAATGAATCACTGTTGTTGACCGAAATGGCACTTAACCGGCCTTGTCAACAGGAAGGTTAAAATACTTTAAGTTCTAATTGATATGAAGGTGAACTAGTTAGAAGCTTGTGAGGTTGTGGTCTTATTCTGATATTTATAAATAGTTAGATATTGAAATAACTGCCAAAAATATGTAAGTAGTTTCGTTTCTAGGAAGGTAAGCTGTTAGAATATATGTATAATTATACAATTTTCGATAGTTTTGCCATTAGTGTGAAACGCTGAAACTAATAAACGACAGATGGTAAGATAAAATAAATGTCATTATGCGCTAATAATTTCGAAGCTGTTGCACATGCCAATCAAGAGCGATGTTATTTCTACTTCAATTGTATGCAATCGTTTTTTATTCGAGTGTGGATACTCACACACACATATGCCTATATGGCACATATTTTCATATATAGAAAGCACTGAGATTGCCATGGGTTATTTTCATTCGATTAATTAAAATAATTAGGCGCGCATATAAACGCATTAAAATTTGCGTGCATAATGAGTTTTTGTTGTTGCTTATGGCTTTGTTGTAACTACCATTACCGCTTTAGGCGCTGCTGCAATTTAGCTCAATTAGTTAAATAAATAATGCATTATTTATGCAAAACCGAGCGTCGGCACTAATGCACCGGCGATCGCATTTAGGAGTTAGGGCTTTTATATTGACATAAAAGTATTACAATTATGCCAAGCATTTATCTCTTGAGCAAGCTCACGTGCGCAACAGCATTTGGCTGCCAATTACACACACACACACGTACATGCACACCAGCAAAATTATGACAAATTCCCAGCGCCTAATGTGCGAGCGATGCTGCCACACATTTATTTAATGCTTTTACGCAAATGCGATTTTTTATTACAACTAAATAGCTTTCAGCAATTTAAAATTTCCCAAATGCTTGTATAAACTGTGGCAGATATAACATTTCAGCAATAATATCAAACGATAAGCAATTACATAATTAACTGAGCAATGAAATCTAAAAACTAAAATTAGTTAAATATTAAAAAAATATGTTAAACAAATAACCGCCTCACCAAACACCACACACATGGTCAAAATGCTCGAAATTTTATAAATTTTGATATATGTTGATATATTTATCGCTAGGTTTAATAACCTTATATGTACTGTGACAAAAATGTATCAGGGAATTGTAAGTAAAACGCAAATTATTTAATTGTTTGTCAATAATAATTTTTTTGCCTTCAAAGTAATCCCCACCAGATGTAATACACTTAGGCCAGCGATTTTTCCATTACTCGAAACACTTTTCACAAGCACTTTTTAGGTGGCATTTACCAACTTTTTATCTCTTCGATCGACTTAAAACGGATTGAACCTAGTGGCAACTGCAGTTTGGGGAGCAAGAGAAAACCACACGAAGCCAAAAATGGTGAATACGGTGATTGATCGATGGTATTCATTGTGTTTTTGGCTTTAAATTCGGATTCAATCGTGGCTTGATGTGATGGTGCACTATCATCGTGTAAAATTCATGAATTGTTCTTGGGTTCGGCTTGTTTTTTCCCTCCATTCCGATGATTGTTGACTTGTTTGTCTCCATGAATGTGAGATCGGAGTTCGCACGATCAAACATGTCCAAAGATATACTTTTTCAACAAAAATCAGCTTTATTGGGACGAATCAAACAACGACGATTTTTAAGCACCATGTCCTTCACTTTTTTTAATATTTTCAACCGTTGAAGAGGTCGAAGGTCGTACAGAACGATACATGTCTTCAACAGTGACCGTCTTTGAAGGCCTTACCTTTTGTAAGCATGTGTTTTTGATAAAACTAAATCACTGTAAGCCTTTTCCAACATTCGCAACGATTCCGCCAACAAAATCTGGTTAAAAATACAAAATTTGAGACAAACTCTTTGTTTGAAATTTTTATATAATACATTGTAAAAATCGCAACGCACTACTGAGGTGTACCGACTTAAACACCTGCTGTAAACAAATTTGTTGAAATAGCATTTACCCGGGGAATTTAATTACATTTCTGGGAGCTTTTTTGTCACAATTTTCCTAAGACGGATGAATAAAAAACCCGCTCGTTCAAAAAAAAAAAAAACAAATAAACACTGTTTCTTCAAGTCGGGGATAACAGTTAAGAATGCTGACTGGCTCCATACATCGGATATCCTCGCAAATTTATCCGTTAGTCATCTTTCGTTGCCCTGTATTCACAAAGAAGTGTATGATTTTTAACATCTCTGTTAATTTGTTTCATTGCTAAAGAAAATGGAGCTCATTCTTTCTATGATTGCAGAAAATACAATCGGTCAAAATAAAAAATACTTAGAGCATTCCATTACTTTGGGCAAAATATCTACAATGAGACTCTCAACAAAAACTGACAATGTCTTTCTGAAGTATTCCTTCACTGTAAATGCAGCATTTATCCTGAACAACAATTTCTATTCCTGAGTTTTTTCTAGGCCATCAGTACGTATAAAATCTGTAGAAGTAATTAATTTACGATACCAAAAGGTTGAAATCGATAAAGAGGTTTTCGAGATATTTCGTAGCAAGGTTTGAATTTAGTGTTCAAGCAATCAGCCGAGAAATCTAGAAAAACAAGGCCTTCGATTTGCACAAACGGGTTGCTCACAATACAAATCGTAGTACAAGTATATCCACACTAATGGCCACGTATGCTCGGCAGTCAGGGCCGTCGTTGTGTGGCTCACTTTATTATCATGTCATTTAGCTGTCAGAGAAATTTTTGTTTGCACTTGTTTATGTTAGCAATGGATGGTTTCATTAACTAAACTTGTCACTCTGGGCTACATGCCACTTTCCTCAGCTCTAGTGAGCAAATATACTCTCTATATAAATTTGTATATATGTATGTATGTATGGACATGGGTTTCAAAATGCAATTATGTTAGCTTTCTGGAACGATTGATGTGAGCCAAAGGTTGTACATTCGCAGCAACACTATGCACGACATCAGTCATACTCTTACAAGAGTCTATATGGTATATATTACAACCGCATATGTTTACCCACAAGGTACACATTTGGCTGCAAGCACCTTTTTCGAAAGAAGTGATAAACGGCGGTCGTAAACACCGACTGCCCATTCATCCAGCTGAACTGGTTCATTTGACAGAATACCTTTTAAATTTGTGCATATTTGGACCACGCGCTAACGACTGAAAGGCTTTGTGCATTTAAAACTCCGACACTTAAGAGAAGCAGAAAAAAGCCGGCAGCAAAACTATAACAAAGGCATGTGTGTCTGTGTGTTAGGCTCGTGTTTAATGCGCAAATATTTGCATTTTCATATGTCCTGCTGCTGGGGATTACGAATTAAGCACTTAAGGCTGAGCGGCTCTTACCCGGTCGGTGGTCAGTCAATTTTATGGCGAGCATTAAATTGTGGCAGGCACTTAAGCACCGTTACTATTTGCTTTAGCCTAGAAGCCTGTTATGCTCTATTTGTTAACGACCGAGTTATGGGTATAAGCTTTTTCATAAATTTCCATCAATACATACAAAAGTACACGTTCGTTAGCAGCGAGTTCAGAATGCAACTATCACTATAACGGCAACTTACATTTAGTATACTGGCGAAAGTTTTGGTTTGTTAAAACTAGGTGATTTCTAGATTCTGCAGCTAACCTGGAAAATATAATAGTATTTACTCATAAAATTAAAAGACATTTTTATTTCTCCGTTTTGTTGGTTGATATATGAAGTGAGGTTAAGACTTAATTCGTTCGGGCTTCTCAAGTTATTGGAGAACTTTGCGGGTAGACAAATAGTTTCTAGACTATACTGCAAACTCAGAACATCTAGTACATTTGTAATTGACTAACATCGAATAATACTGTTGAAAACAAATATTCTTCTTCTTAATTGGCGTAGACACCGCTTACGCGATTATAGCCGAGAAAACAAATATTCGATAGTTGAAAAAATATTTTCGTATGTTTAATCAAATTTGAACTTATTTTTTTTATATTTTTATATTTATAATGAACTTTAATGAACTAAATATATACCATTTTGGTCGACCACATTTAGCAATTTTTCCGCTGGTTTCTTGGCGAAAAACTGCAACAAGTAATTTTCACATTCTTCTCTTGAAACCAACTTCACTCCAATGGTGCCAAGTCAGGACTATATGGTGGATGCATTAAAACTTCCCAGCCAAACTCTACCAGATTTTGCAGAGCCATCAAAGATGTGTGGGGTCTAGCGTTGTCCTGATGGAAGACGAAGCCCTTTCTGTTGATCAGTTCTGGGCATTTTTGCTTATCGCTTGCTTGAATCTCATCAATTGTTGACAGTAAAATGGAGAATCAATCGTTCGACCAGGCTGGAGCAGCTCATAACGGATGATTCCTTTCCAATTCCACCAAAACACAACATAACCTTTCGAGCCGTCAATCCTGACTTTGCGAACATTTGTTGAGCTTCACCACGCTTGGACCATGATCTTTTTCGCACAATATTTTCGTATTTGATCCATTTTGCCACTCTTGCTACCATTCGCTTAAGAAACTTTTCGATTTCCTTTCGTTTCAGCAAAGAATCGCAGATGTTAATTCGGTCCATTAAATCTTTCACAGACAATTCATGTGGTAGTAGAACATCGAGCTTCTTTTTATAGCCAGCCTTTGTTAAATGGTTCAAAACCGTTTGATGCTGAATGTTAAGTTCTTTAGCGTTGTCATGGTCGATCTTTCCCATAATTTCATCGACGTTTTCAACGATAGATCGACCAGAGCGAGGTGCATCTTCTACATCAAAATTTCCAGGACGGAAGCGAGGGAACCATTGCTGTGTGGCATTATTCCCTTTTTAATATACAAATTTCAAAATATAGTGAATTTCTTCATTACTTTCACTCATTTTTGAAAAGCTGTAACTTTTTTTCAATTTCCCCGAACTTAATTTTGGTTAATTGAAGCTTAAAATCTCACCTTTCCAACACTATATAGCACTAGAGATATACGACCATCATCGATTGATAAAATACGAAAACACTTTTTCGACTATCCAATATCTAGGGTGCTTATAACGCATCATAAAATCATACATTTCTACACTTGTTTATAAAAATTGTTGGATTACATACAAAAATGAGTTTATGCAATTTCACTTTTCGGTTCGCTATAAATTTTAAATTTATGAGACTATTGAAACGCCTAATTGTAAAATAAAATAATCATAATTCAAATAAAATTTGAGAATTATCAAAATGTCTACTTCAGAGTACAACGAGCCGAATGAAACACCCAAACATATGAATATCGCATTACATATTAACATATCCACTTAATTTAACATTTATCGAGCCTTTAGTATTATTCGAATTGCAGTTATTTGAAGGAGATCGCTGCATGTAAATATGTATGACTGAGTAGTTTAAGTGCATAAGTTCTTTATAAACGTAATTATACAGTATTTAAAATGTGCTTTAATCCTCTTAAATCGAATTTAAAGTCATGGTAATAAATTAATTTAAATTTTCAGTAAAACTCTAAAGCAACAACATGAAAAATGTGGCCTTTATGTTTATGGTTATATACATACATAATTATTTATTTAAGTACTAGAGATTGTTCCTAAAAGTTGACTTTCGTTCTTCGCAAAGAAAATTAGTGCAAAACTTAAAGCTTCGAAAGCATGTGCATGCCTCTTATTTCTTCTTTTTTCTTATAAACATATGAGATCATTACTAAGAAATGGTACTTTAGCACTGCTCCCATCCAATGCGCTGTAATTGTTCAAACAAAGTATGCTTATCATATTCCACAAATATTCATATTCTCGCAGTTAACACCAATATTTTGCTTTAAACCACTGAGTCCGCAATCATTACTTTTGACTTATTTATGCCGGCCTACTAAAGTAATATTTAGCCACATATGCATACATACCGGCATGCACATACAACTTTTAAAAACACGAGTGTCGATTTTAGTTCATTTAAAACTGCTGATGTCATGGAATAAATTGATTTAATCCTGTCAAATCGAAGAGTAAAAGCACTCAATTCCATAACGTGACATAATAGATATTTTTTGAGTGAGAATACAAGATTTATACCCAGTGACGAACGCAAAGAAACAATGGCATTATTATACGATAATTTACAAAAAACTATTACTAATTTCCAAAATAAAAGATTGAACTGATAGCGAAACTCGTTTTCTCAGCGTCGCCAAAATATTTTATCAGCACTCAACCCTTGAACAGCAACTTTTGGGTATTTTGAGGTCGCAGTAATACCAATACTTAAAATTCTTATAAAAATACAATTATTATTTAATTCATTATCATACCTTTACTTACTTCTACATTTGTATCAATTGCGTAAAGCAAAATGGTAAAGACCACTGGTGCAGAGTATTGCACCCGGGTTTGGAAAATATTAATTTATAAAACTCTGTTCGTGCATATTTTAGTTTGATAAACATTTTGCACTCTCGCCTGCGCTGATTGCATTGATTACATAACTTTACTGCGATCAATCACCACTAACACGATAACTAAATTCAGGCCAATGGCGTAAAAAACGCACAGCAACAACAATTCTGCGGCGGCCATGGCAACGCCACAGCGATTTTCTACACTCAGGGAATTTTCGAGTGCAAATTAAACTGCGGTTAAAGTTATTGCCAAAAATTACATTGCATTTTTGCATATTGTGTACTTAGTACAATAACAACAGCATCATCGAAGCCGGCTAAATAATAGCCCGGACACACACGCGCGAAGCAGGGCTTATATCTGCATGTAGGCCAGCGAGAATGTGCATACTTATGAAATATTTTATGCAATTGCAAGGCAAACAAAAATTTTGCAAACAAAAATCAACAGCGCGTTAACAAAATCATTGCGCCGGCACAACAAAAAACATTCCAGCGCAGGCTATGTGTGGGCAACGGCATTACCCTGCACAGTGTCGAACCATGTGGTCCGCAAACTGCCCCTCAGTAATGCGGTAGTGGACCATCTTGGGTATCTGCATCATCTCGTGCTACACGATCGTTGTTCGGGACTTAGCGATCGCATCAAGTGCACGATGGGTGATCGCAAACAAATAACAAAAACTGTTTAACCCCCTAGGTACAGAATATGTGGACTTTTTACGACAATTATAATAATTTTTGAATTCAGCGATAATATTTTCCTGATAATGGTATAGCCATGTATCGAATATGGGTTGAATAGTCTATTTGCTTAGCTCCCATATACCTAACACAACGATTTTCGAACTTCCAGTTGATTTTATACCGCAAATATGGCCAATATGTGAGTTACCTCAATTAAAATGAAGAAGCGTGCTTTACTGATCAAAGTCTATCTTTGTTCCTAAAATGGGTAACATTGGCCCAAAACTTGACCTAGCCGCCATATTACAAACATATAACATCCGGATGACTTTACTCCATAAGATGGGTGATTGTACCTTAATGAACCTCAGGGAGCATTTATTAGTGTCCGGGCATATTAATAGAAGGTAATTTTGGCAAAGATAGATAAAATCGGGCGATACTACAATCAGCTCCCATATACATACTACATAGGAATAATGGTTTTCGTTTTTCTAACAAACCTATTGCCGAATATGTCGGTTTGCTTTGCTTTTATATATAATGGCTTGGATTCTGATCCTCTGGATGATGTTTAAGCTTTTAAAATACATTTTTCGTTGTAATATTTTTTCTCATGATCTCCACGAAGTAATGTTTTCATGTGATTTCAAGAGAAGTACTCCATAAGTACTCCGAACCCACACGGAGATCACTTCTAATGGATACGCGGAGTACTCACCAGTTTTGTAGGGCATTTTTCATGTGTCCCTAGACAGCACAAAGTAACGGTAGTTGTGCACCCGCAGCCAATTTAACGCGTCATGTTAACCCGATTGACCAACAAACTATCGCCCGCAAAAAGCATATAAAAATGCAAATAAAAGTGTGCCATAAAAAGCGAAAAAACTGCAGTTATTTTAATTCTTTTGTTCCGGAATACATAAATTCAAATTCAAATTCAAATCACTTCCATAGTTATTCCCACACAAATAGCGAAAACACGAGTGCGGCTAACAACACGCGAGAGCTCACACAAAGGAAAAAGGAGTAAATGCAAACACACAAATTTCGCCAGCGCGTAAAAGTGCAAATATTTCGTAAGTAATTACCGATTGAGGTCACCAAACCAATCGCCGCTTGTTGAAACGACTAGCGGCGGCGCTGACAAAATTTCTGTGGGGAAATATGGCTGCGAATAACTAGAATTGTTGCCGTCGCACCGTGGCGCAAACCTCGACTATTCGCGATTACTTCCCGTTAACTGATAGCAGCAGTGTCTTTATATAAAGGTTTTTGTAAATGCAACATCTAACTCTATTATAGTTTCCGAGGTTATTCTATGCCTATATTCGAATAGTCTGCTATAAGCTGTTTTCAGCACTGATTTTTAAACCATTAACAACATAGAAAGTAAAATTACTTGCATCTACGTTGGGATCTATCAGAAAAGTACTGCGGAAAGTCAAGTTCTCAAAAATAGCATTGCCGCAGGTGTCGAGGGGCTGCCTTCATTTTTTGGTCAATTTCACCTTCGAAATCTTTTTAGTTTTAACCTCACTTTTATGATATGGCCCCCCAACTTTTATCGTTACAGTGCGATCAAAAAATTCATCGAACTGTCATAACTATCAAAAATCTCTCTTCAAGTCGTATGTGGTAAATACTCGTATTTTTGCTACTCGCGAATGTTTTCAAAACTTTGTGCTTTAAAAGTTAACGAAAGTTAACACAGAAAATAGCAACTTCCGATAAAACTATGAAAAATCGAAAATAAAATATCAATACCGCAGAAGATGAATTGAAAAAGGGAATAGAAGATATGAGCCTCATCGAGAACACAGTGACCTACGGATGGCTTTATGTGCATACATATATGGTAAGCAGCAAGATGCTCGCGATTCTAGTTTGCATTATGCACACACTCGCACATACATGCCCAGAGCAATTTACCAACCGCGCACCAATATACACAATGGAGGTAAAAAATGCATTTTTTAGGTTTTCTTATTTGCTCTTTGAACAATTTTTATATTCCGTTGCATTGCTGTCGATAAAAATTGACATGCGTTGCAGTTGAACTAGAAATGCAATTTAAATGTAAATGCGCACACAATTTGGGGCTTCTGAAATACCCGGAATTGTCACTTTGCAGTCATAAAAATGGCCAAACAATATAATAAACAAGAATTCGTATAACTGTTCTGGAGGCAAATGTGCAACCCATATCTGTACACGTGGGTGCATATAGTCCGAGTGAATAGCGCACAGATCCTGAGTGCACATGGCAAACCCAGCTTTAAGCTTGATGTCAAATAGTGAGTAATTTTCTTCTTTCATTTTCAAGATATTTATAGTTAAATAAAATATAAAATAACCAAAAATATGTTTATGAGACTTTCTCATATATTGTGTCATTAGTGATTTTTGTACGAGGAAGTAATAAATTCGAGGTGAGGAGTAGTCAATGAAAAATAGAATAACTCACAACAAATCCCTTCAGTTCAAATTTAACCAAGGTCGGTACATAACATTACATAAATGAAGCATTCGAGAATATTTTTGGTTAAAACTTTGCTTAAATAGTGTTCTTGAGGTATGCCATCTTGAGTTTAAAAATTTTCAAACTCGGACGTTAACTGTTCAAGCCCTGGTTACCGAATATGTGAACCGCAGAACCTAAAAGTATAGTTGACTTTTTACAGAAAATATAAGTCATATGGCATATGACATATGTAATTGAAATTTGTAGAGAGTCATTTCCTGATAATTCTTGATCACTTCTTCGCTTAATATACTTGTATAATTGACAATTACGATTAAGCTGCTTTCAAAAGGCAACTCGTTAATTTAATTTCAGCAGGGGCTATACTTAGCGGGCTTAGGGGCATGCAGGGCTTTTACTAATGGCGTGGAAAAAAATTATGTACATAAGTTTGTGTGTTTGCTCGCATATTGTCGGAATACTTTTGATCTTACAAATTTCGATTTTTCTCAGCTATAAAGAAAACTTGGAAATCACTTTTTCTTTACACCTCTCTCCAAGTTGAATAATTGAACCACAAACACAATTTAATGGAACCCGCACTGCATTGTGTTGGAGATCACTTCCGGCCTTGAAGTTGTCACTTTCGCAAGAAGAAAGCAACGTGTATGCTTTGGTTACATTTGGGGTCAATGACATTCCACAACCTTTGTTTACAATTAGCCAAGTCAACAACATTTGTTTGCATTTGGGGCCAATTACACTTTTGTTTACTTTATGAGATCAATGACCTTGTTTTTTACATTCTTTCGAGGTCAATGAGCACTTCTTTTACATTTAACCACAACTTTTGGTTACCTTTAGCCAAGACAGCAATCTTCGTTTACAATTGGCGTCAATTACCGACGTCAATTTTACCTTTGTTTACAGTTAGCCAAGTCCACAACCTTTGTATACCGTAGCGAAATTAGCAGCCTTTGCTTACATTTGGGGTCAGTGACCCCTTTATTTAATATTTTATAAGTTAATACTCAATATACAATTTTTATTGTAATTCATTCACGATTTCGTCGAACATGGAATGTTGAATTCTTTCACAACATGGTTTTGATCCTTGCAAGATACAAGAGTATAAAATGTTCAGTAGGGTGCTTTGAAAAAATTTTTTAAACGAAAATTAGTTGGTGAAATTTTAGTTTGAATAAAAAAACGAAAATTCCTATGTAAAATGTATGGGAACCTAAAACAAAAATAAGGACCCCTTAGGGTTAAACTACAGCGCCTGGCTTGAAGGAGGATTTTTTGTTAGTCATTCACTAACATTTGAGGGGGTAAAAGTTGAAAAAAGAATTCAAACTTGTTTTTTGAAGCACCCTAATGATCAGGTACACCCGAACTTCTTTTCTTACTAGTAACATAAGTTATTTCGGTTGAGTTCTAAATATTAAGTTTACCTATATTTCTATTTTCTATGAAACCATTTGTAATTTAAGAGATTAGGTGATTACTTTTTACTAGTGCGTAATATTTCTGTAAACACTACAACTGAGATTTTAAAATTGTTGCATATTTGTTCTAATTTTCTCTCATTATCCCATAAAAACGAAATCATTTCTGGAAACTTTTGTTGGTTACCAAATGATCCGGGTAGGGTTAATATTACAGGAAGCACAGAATAACTATTTATGGCTATCTATCAAATACCTGCTCACATCAATGCACTTAAAAGTATATATGTATAGTACACATAAATTAATATAAATTGAATTTGATAAATTGTTTAAATCATTTTCATATTACACATGTCCCACATGTACACACACATACTTTTTCGAAATGAGATTAATATGTTATTTATTTTCAGTGCGAAAATGAAATAATGCGCTCGGTTAAATTAATTATGTAAGCGGACCATTTTTAATATGATCCTATAAAAAAAATAATCGGCTATGCGGTGGGTATATACTCGTATATACATATGTTACATACGTAAAAGTAAAGTTAGTGCTATAAAGTGAGATATCAGCCAGCTTTAAAAAAAAAATCATAGCCAGAAACTTCCGAATGAAATTGAATAAGTCGGTAGAATATAACTTTTCTTATAATTTTATAGGTAAAATTGGTATGGAAGGTAGATACGGTTATATAAGGCAAACAGTCGTTTGCAATACAAAAGAGGAAGAAAATGGTAGATCAAATTGTGAATAAAAATAATTTTAAATAGAAATACAATAGAAATAAATTTATTTTTTATATTCGTATAGTATGTATGTAGTATGTATGTGAGTTTGTAAACTTATCAGCTCGCTTGACCACTTGTGCTTGGGTCTCGTACTAGTTCAAAGGCAGTTTGCTAAGGCCACCTATTCACTCAGTGTTCAAGGCATCTACATTAAAGCGCGTACTCTGTAAAAGATGGACAACAAATAAAAACGGCAAATAATATAAAAAATTTTTGAATTTTTGCTTGCGATTAATAAATAGATGACACCGAAGAGAATTGTTTTCCTGCAAACTTGCAAACGTTGACGCCATTTTGACACATTAATTTTCCGCCATCTGCCATAATAACGGCTATAAAATGCCGGCGCTGCGGCCCATTACAATTATTGGTCAGCCGTCCAAAGTGCCATCAGCAATAATAATATTTGTATTTTGAATTGCATTCGGTACAATTTCTTATTGTATTCGCGTTTTTGTTTTTGGTTCTGTTTTTGTTTGTCACCGCTCATTTGCAACAATTGTTGGCAATCAAAATTCATTGAAACGTTTTTCATTACCTATTAACCAGTGCGTGCTTCCACCGGATCCCATTAAATAATACTGTTTATTACAGACACATACTAGAGACCTACCATAAGTTCTGTTACAAATTCGAGTTAAAACTATAAAAAGCTTTTGTATATGAAATGGTCCCCTTTTACCTTCACACCAGCCCTCAAACAGAGAGTGATCCATAGCAGCGCGCAGAGTTTCTATTGATATCGACGACGCTGCTCGTATCAAAGATTCATTAACACTCTCCACATTTGTGTGGGGTATTCGACAGGCCATCTTCTCCAACTTTGAGCACAAAACTGCAGTCCAATGGATTCGAAAATTGATTTCTAGACTGTCAATCATCTGCAACTATGAACAAGAAATATTGATTTTAGGCCCACCAATGCGCTTCATGGAAGAGTGTGTTGCTTGATAGCTGTACCACGCCGGCTGGTACACTTTTGTTCCCGTGTTAACTCATTCTTAACAAAATGCCTTTAAAAGAGACTGGCACCGAACCATTACATCAGCTACATAATGACGTATTGGCCCCTTGGATGAATATTTTTCCATCTTTGGAAGTTTTTGTATAGATTTTTTCTTTTTGTGAACATTTTTTATCTGTAAAGGGATGCATTCAGGTCCGTTGATAGTGTGGAACAGAAATCACTCGCATCAGTTGAACGTAATTTGCTTCAAGCGCATTGTTAGAAGTTGTGCATTGGACAGACGGTTGAGTTGGAGATCATCTCTAATAAGTTGGAACTTTAATCTAGTCGGTAGAGGATTTCTGCGATTGCGTTTTTATGGCTTAATTAGATCGCACCGCAAAACTTCTCAAACTAAATTTGACTTCATAAAAAAATTTTAGATCAGCGTTGTATATATGTATTTGATTCTACATCCCTTTTCGACCGATCCGATAAGTCATCACTTATACCAAATAATGCTCTATAAGTCCATTATCGTGCCTCATTTAAATTGTGCACGCGCTTTAAAACTGCCTCTGTAAATACGTACAAACAATAGGAGCGTCTATAAATTCGTATGAGCATATGTATGTGTGCATATATATATATATCTTTTTTTTTGTATCACATTGCATATATCTATATGTATGTAGTCATTTGCTGAATATGCGTGCGTATTCTGAAACATTTGTCAGTAATTAATGAAGCTGTCATCGCTGCCATCATCATTAGACAGCGCAAAAAATTAAAAATTTATTTGAAAAATTTTATTGAAGCAGCAGCTGGTGGTTGCAGAGAATATCTGAATTGTGTGGGACTCAGTTTAACAAAATTGTGTACTCGGCGGTCAAAGCAACAAACTATTTAATAACAATTCTTATTGGATTGACTCAGATAGAGGGCATCTCCAGATGTGTTTTCATATTATTCAAATTTCAATCGAAAATATAAATTAATGATCCTTAATATACAGAACGAAAATGACTTCAATCAATAAGCATAGCTCTATAATAAAGTGAAAACATTTTGACGAAGGCCTTAAGAATAGAAATTGAATGCTTTGAAAATCATATAGGGACACCAGAAGAGCGAAATCTTTCACCTCACATCACAAAACTCCCAAATAATTACTGTGATTATACCCAATGTGCGTGTTGCAAACAAAATGCATGTAAATATTGTGTGTATGTATGTGTGGGTGATTCTACTACCACCACCAATTTAATAATAATTTGCACTTGTACTTCGCAGGCCCGTGTAAGGTTGTGTGCAAACACAGGTAGCTGCTAAACTCAATATCTTATTGTCATCGGCCGGCGCTTGGTCGGACATCGGATGACGAGAGGATATTGCAGTCGATGGCTAAATGAGAGGCCGTATTGCTGACAGCATTGTTTCCGCAAGCATAACCGAGGACAGGAACTAATTAAATTTGAATGGAATTTGGCACTTCAACGCAAGCGGCGCTGCTGACGCTCTTGATGCTGCTTAGATACTGGCAGTCCTGCGTCACGCAAGGAACAGCAATTGAATATCTCGTTACTACAGTAATTTAATTAACATAAATGAGTCTCAATTATGTGGCGAGATGTGGGAACAAATACAGGTAACGCAACCGGTAGCCTTTGCTATATGAGGCGAAAGGAGAACTCATAGCAAAATCGCAAGAAATATATTTTTGTTTTTCAAATAATTTTATAATTTCAACGTAATGAGACAACTTAGAACTTAAGTTGAGACAGTACATACTTCACCCAATTAAAGATGATGCTTTAGTAGTCCTTCGCTCTTTCTCTAAAATATTTTCGAAATAAAATCTTTCTGATATTAATAAACTCGCAACATGTTGCTACAGAGTATAAATGTTTTCTTTTGTAAATTTTTCGTTCTATTTAATAAAACTACTAGGCAGAATCGGTTAACTTCTGCTTAAAGTCACAAAAATGTTGCCTTCCTATGCTGCTTTACCGCGCTGTCCAACCTCGAGATGTCAGACTTTTAACGTTAGACATTTGCCAGCTGCAACTTTCCACACCAGAAGCAGAGCCATGCAAATCGAGCATAGCACACATGTGAACAGACAGTATAGCTTTCATCGCTCCAGCGATTTTCAAATATTTGCGAATAGCCAAGAACCTGCAAGTCAAGAAACCGCACGCTCAAAAGTTAAATGCCCAATTTAAAAATAACGCTTGTGACAGCAAACAAATGGCTTATGCTCTCTTCCATTGTTCTAACGCCTGACCGATTTTTCACAGAAAATTTAAGTGATAATAAAATTCAAACCTTGCCCAGGGCATTTAAGCCAACTTTCGCCAATAATACAGCAAAGCAACGAAGCTTCTGTAAAACCGTTTTAAAATCTATGATCGAGGCATCATAGGTTTTTGCTTTTATGGTAGGGTGAAACATCGAAAGATGGAGTGCGGAACTTTAATTCGTTAAACATTACCTACTCCCAACTCGAGACTCTCCCACGCTGAGCTCATCGCTTGTATGGAAAAATGCTAATGGAAGATTTAATTTGTATAAATATGATCAGAGAACGTATAGTTGCATCACATATTCGAGAATCCACATAAATTTTGGCAAGTATCGGAAATCGAAGCTAAACTTCCTGAGTTTGTTTGAAAATTTTAGTTATTCTCCGCACAAGTAAGTTGTTATTAGCAACAAGAGTTATAAGTTTGTCTTGCTCATATTTAGTAGCATTAAATTAATTTCAATGCTACTACAATGAAATTAGTTCCAGAATGGAAATGCTAAAGTCGAAACATTGACGGTCGCCTAGTTTTATCTGTACAGTGTACACTTCTGTGCAAAAATAAAATGGCCACACAGATTGTGACTTTATTCCACACGCTAGCACATTCATACACACTTAATTCTGGTGGCATGCACGCATCTGAATTGCAGTGTCGGCGCTCATTAAAATACTGAAAATACTGCAGACAATCTGTTACATGCACAGACACCCAACATGCTAATGTGCACTAACAAAGTGGTTTGAATATATTTTAAAAAGATAATAACGCAATGGCTGAGAATAAGGCGACACTGAAGTAATGTGGGAGCAAAAGTCAGCAGCATGCGGGCGGTTGCGAGCTCAACTGCCGGAGTGAGTGCCGCATCGTCAGTGCGGAAACGTGCTTTACCGCGGGCACATGCAAGTGTCAACTGCACCGCTACCTCTAAAGCGACCGCTCAATGCACGCCGCTGCTGTGTCCAAAGCCATTGTAGTCCCTTTGTGGTTGTCGTTCCTACCTGCAACGCCCGCCACCACTGCACCGCTCTTTATTTTCTCTTTTTGTTTTCACGTTTATCGCTTCATTTCATGCATATTTTTCTTTCTTTTTTTATTTTATTTTTTTTTATTTATTTTTTTTCAAACAAATCTCTTTTCTTTATCATATTCTTTCGATATTTTTTACTGAATTCCAAATTTCTCCACTCTTCATTGCATTCTGGTTTATGGCATGCAACTCCTCGTCGCGCATATAATTTAGATGCTTGGATAAGCTTTTCAGATTCCTCTTTTGCCTTTTGTCGAACTTTTTTCCACTCATAAAAATATCGTCATTTCCATTCTTTCGTTCATTTCAAATCCCTGCCTCATTCCTCTCCCTCCAGCGCCTATTTGTGTATGCAAAGCTTTAACTACAGTGGTGTGCATGCATGTGAAGGTTTGTGGTGATTCGTGTGTGTGTGTGTTGAGCACCTTTGTCAGTGCAGTTCAATCGGCTGTTGTCAATACGCAAAGGCGTAAAATGAATTAGTTTGACGATATCCGACCGGTATCCGGTATTATCTGGCACGTCTTATCTGCATTGTGTCTGCGCTCATTTTCTTTATTCTTTTATTACAGTTTTTCTGCTGCGCCTTATGGTGACACTTCACTTGAGTGGCTTTTTAAATTTCTTTGTTGAACGAACTCGTAAATTTCAAATTGGTTAAAGGGAATCGAGATTGAGCCAAAATAAATAAAATTTGGTAGACGCTAGTGGCGGCAGCAGCACCTAATCAATAAGCGCCTTTGTCGCGCGGGTTAAATGAAGCGCGGCAAACGCGTCGATTTGTACGAACACATTCAGATTATAATTATAATGCTGATTACGAGTGTGATATACGATTATATTAACCGCGTAATACTTTGATTCTTTTATTCCAACTTTTCCAGTTTCTTTAACTGTTCCATTTCTTGTTAATAAAGAGATCTGTACGCTCACCTCATTATGCTCTGCTTTTGTAAATTCTAAAGGAAATGCGGATTAATATAAATAACATCGAAATGCTACACATCTTTTATACTCTCAGTGATGTGTGTGTGTGAGCGACTTACTTTTTTTTGTTATTTTTTAGATATCGTACGTATGTGTTCGCTGAGATCCAAAAATTAAAAAATAACCTTTACCTAGGTCCACCATACTTCTTGGCGCTCGTATACCAAATAAAGGATACACATGCTCGATTGATTAACTATTCATACCGTCACTAAAGCACCACAGCTCTGAAAGTATTCAACGCAGTACCCACCAGGAGAAACAGAGAAACGGGAAAACCTGCACTCCGTTGGAGAGATCAGGTGCAGAAGGACCTGGCTGCATTTGGTATCTCGAATTGGCGCCACATTGCGAAAAGAGGAAACGACTGGAGTGCGATTGTAAACTCGGCTATAACCACGCAAGCGGTGTCTACGCCATTAAAGAAGGAGAAATGAGCATTTGTCGGAACCGCGATACAAACTAAAAAATCAAATTCATATTATTGCATTAGAAACTTTTTTTGACAAGATATCTTCACTTAACTTGACTCCGAATATTGTCCAAAGTAACATTTCTTCCCCCCTGCGGGTAGGGGGGACCCCCTTTGGGTTCGGGGGGGAAACCGAATATACCCGTAGTAAGGCATGCCTGTCTTAAGAGGCGACTAAAATCCTGGCCTCCAGTCCAGAGCTGTATGGAAGCTCAATTGGAAGTAGCTTCGTCTACGAGGTCTGACCGGAGACTTAATTCTGGTACCACGGGAAGCAGTTAGCCCATGGAGGTAACTCCAATCTGAACATTTGGCTTGGCCCTTTGTGGAGATTCGTGGTAGCTGTGTTTTAAACCTGAATGCAGGCAGGGCATTTGTCCAATGTGGAGTTGCATTGCAACCGGGTGCCGGACCCAAAGCACGGCAGAGGTTTTAGTTGGGCCTCGAACCCGACCAAGGTGGTTAGTGTGTCCATTCCACACTGCCAATTGGTACTGATAATGCTTAGCATTCTCAGGGCGCTGATCAACGCATTATTTTGATCCGCTGTGCTTTTGAGCGCCGCGGAGTAAGGCTGTCGTCAGCAGGTACCCACGTTAAACACACCGGATGTTGTCCAAAGTAACAGTACAGTCTCCGATTAAAATGCTTAAATCAAACTTCTATAGTAGTTATATAACTGCCTTAAAACTAACCAATCATGATCAAGTCAAGAACTTTCTTTCACGGAAACATTTTAATTTGTAAAGCTTCGGCTTAACCGAAGTTAAGGTTTTATCTTGTTTTTTCCTCACTTTGACTTCTTTACTCCTAGCTTCTCCCATTTCTGATACAAATTGGCGCTTTTGCGAATTTCTCTAAATAGTTAATAGACAAGGTGGAATAATTTGTAAGTAATAAAAACATGAAGTTTGTTATATGAATATTTATATGAAAATACTCAGGATTATTTTGTTTTCCGAAAATGTTTGATGAAAGAAAATTTATTAAACAAAGCAAAGGTAAAGTTTAGAATATTATTTTATATTCTGTATTTTGCTTCCAATTATTCCGTTGTAAAAAGACAATAATAAACTTATATAAATATGTGTTTCTCCCAGTTTTTGTTTTGTCCCCGTTTCTGGTAGCTCAAGCAATTGTATTGGCAACATCTGGTACTTAAATTGAATCAGCTATTTTGCCTTCCACTTTCTCTTGACAAAAGTCATCGATGCTATAGAATAGAATTGGTCGATAGTGAGCTTTTGTATATTTGTGATAAATAAGAAAAAAAATTAAGAAATTGTTCGCAGGTCGCATATAATACCTCGAATATAATGATAGCTGAACTCGAACTTCTCCCAGAAAGCTTGATGGAAAATGATAATACGCGTCTTATTGATTCCTCGAAACCTCTTCTTCTGCTGCTCATTTAATTGCTATGAATTTTTTTTTGAAATTTGAATAATGCTTCCAGTAAAAAATAGATTGTAGTTTGAATTAATTTTTTCAAAATGTACAAGTATTTTGCATTTTTAAGAGTTTTACTGCCCATAGTTTGAAAATAATTTCCAATGTGTACCGTTAATTCCTCGCAAAAGATCAACAAGTTACATACTTGTAGTATTTATCTTCTCGTATTTTTTCATCGATTGGTCTCTGCTATCGATATATATATAGTATATTAATTTAAAACAATTGTATTGAATATACATTGTGACAAAAAAGTATCCGGAAACAAATCACTAAATATTAATTTAGTCAGCTAATTTTGTTTTATCTTTTCGATCGACTGAAAACAGGTCTCTTTCCGATGGTTGTTGCATACCAAACTCGCAAAAAAGTCTCATTGGCAATTATAATGCTCTCCATCAATTAGGGACCGAACTTCGCACGATCACGCATGTTCAAAGAGACCTAATTACGGTACTCTTTTTGAAAAAAAAACGCTTTATCGGAACGAATCGAGCAAGAATGCGTTTCATATTGAAAATATTCACCAAAATTATTCGAACGTACTCGCGAGAGGTGTCGGGGTCTCTTGCCATCGCTCTAACACTTCTCTGACGGTTTTCGTGAACCAAATATTTCACTTTTTTAATATTTTCATCATTTGAAGAAGTTGAAGGTAATTTATAGCGAGGGATGTCTTCAACGATCTCTTGACTGTCTTTGAAGGCTTTGTACCACTCGTAGGCTTGTGTTTTGTTAAAACTGAATCACCGTTGGCTTTTTCAGCATTCGCATATGAAATTTGGATAGAAATACAAACTCTTTGTTTGAGGTGTACCGACTTAAGCATCTGCCATAAACAAACTGGTTGACAGATCGCGCTCATATTTGATACTACATATTATTTGGTATTTTGGTGTTTATCAAGCCATATATTATTTTTTTAAAGATATTATTTCAGCGTTTCCGTGTGAAGTTACTGCAATTAATCCAACTAAAGTGCACATTTATGCTGAAATACATCCAGGTATTCGCAGGATTACAGCTCCAGATCTAATTTTTGTACTACGTTCGTAATAAGCTTAAACTTTTTATAAACTGTCAAGTTACACAGAAGAATAACTTTAACAGAAAACGCAACAACAACAGTTGTTATCTATGATCACACCAAGTTTTATTTATATTTATTTATTTATGTGACTCAATTTGCCACGCTCCACGTATAAGCCACCGCCAATGATTGCCCATGTGTGCGTCCAACAAACTTCACTGCAGCAGTTCATATTAGGATCAACGGCCATAACACACACCCATGCACACCTATGACACCGTCAGCGGCCGCTCTCGCACCAACACCAACATTTAAGCTGCAATTGTACCCTGCTCGCCTTCGTTTGCCCTTTGCACCTCTGCACCGCTGCTGAAAAGCACACACACACAAGCACCAGTTCGCTCATGTTCGCGTCTGTGTGGGACCTGTGTGTTTTTGCGAGCGCAATAAATGCAATGAATAGCGCAAAAGGTGTTATCTGATTGCAATTCCACACTCATTCAACCAAAGCAAACGCCAAAGAAAAAATATGAACAAATACGAGCAAATACGAACCTATTCAAATGCACGCAAAACATATTCGCAAATAGAAGTTTATTTGCACATCTATGTATTTGTATTATTTGGCATTCATGCGCACGTGCTTTTATGTGTATGTGTGTGTGTGTGTGTGTGTGTGTGAGCAGTTGGAAGTTGAATTCGAATGAATGGAAAGAGTAATTCGACAGTGGTCTGCATTCATGGCATCAGATGTACGACTGATTGCGTGCGCGCCTTTGAGAGATGATAGGGAAATAAATTACTCTTTTTTGCGAGCATGCAAGTTTCATATAAATTCTCTTAAGCAACAAAAATGTACAAATTTCATGTGGCAAGTCGCCTTTCAAATGCTCTACTCGAATGGCTATTCGCAAACAGACATACCGGCTATACTGTATATATGTATGTATGTATGTATGTATATTTGCATTTGACTATATTTGATTGTTTTAAAGCACCAATTTGAAATTCTGAAGGTTAGTATATGAGAAGTCTTATTGCCTGGATTCTAGCTTGCTATATAATTAGTAGTTAGGCTTTCATTAAAGTTGAGTGAGATTTACGTGATTGTGGGTTCAATTTTTCCAGAAAAAGGGTATCAAAAAAGAAATTGTTTTTTTTCAACAGGGATCCTTTTTTGAAAAATTAAATAAAAATATATGAGACGCGATTCCTATTGACCGATTTTTTTTATAATTTATAAATATGTATTACCGATTGTCATTAGGAAATCTCCTTAAAAAGAATATGAGTTCGGAAAACCCTCATTTTTGCGAATGAAAATGCAGATAACTAGTAGCTGTAGACAATATTGTGTATTTTATTTCTTTAACCGAACAGCTGAAACCACTTCAGCTTGAAAACTCGTAGTATAATTACTTATAATTTCTGGGAATCGTTGAAGGAATAATTATCGAAATATTTACTGAAAACTTTAATGAATTTGTGTGGGTATTATAGCAGTAAAAGATACTAATGAAAATCGTCTAATCGGATGTCAAAAACGCCGCCAATAAGAATAGAAAACCTTGTGGAGTAAGGGCGCGGCAAGAGTTAGGAAGTAATACAGTCTCAGTTAAGGAATTCCTTTCTTACGCTGCATCGAAGTATACATAGCAGTTGTTTGTGTATAAGCATATGTTGTTGTTGGTTTTGGGGATCGTGAAAGCGCTGAGCAGCTGCCATGCGTAAATGAGATTTGGTAAAGGAAGCGGAAATGAAATTTAATAGAAAGCAATAAAGGATTCTGTGAAGCGCACTCCTTGCCGGCGCGCTCTCGAATACAGTCGAACATAACGTTTAGCGTAAATGTGCACAGAAATGGCGAAACTCAAATGCTGATGCACCAATACAACTTCAAATTGCTTTCATTCAAGCCACACAGTGTTTATGTGACAGAGCGTTGGTGTGAATGTCCATCCATATGTGTTGTGTGTCAACATGTTGCCGCTCACACATTCTCCAACACATGACTCCAATTCATTTCGTAGCGCACATGCTTTCCATTGTGTGTGATTTTGTGCGCAGCTTTCGTCTGTATTTAGTTGCATGAGGTGAAATGTAATTAAACACACATTCTTCCTGGCAGCCTTCAATCACGAGTTCAACTGCACACGAACACCCGCCGTATTCACATACGAACACATTTGTCTGGATGTGTGCATACAAATAATCACAAATATAGTCGAATAGTTACTATCTCGACAACTTATTTAGATACGCTTGGAGCTTCGACTTGCCTCACAGCTGCTATTGTTGTTGCTGTGCCTTTTCATCGAAGAATGCAACAAGAATGCCGGTGCGTTTGCCAGCGTAATAATGTGGTATTTAAATACAATTTGGTAGACAGTTTCATTGTTACTCAAGCCTGGCGACTTGCCTATTGTCTAGCTTTGCTCGTTCAAACGGACCGAAGGCGATTGGGATTGGGATTGACAGTGACTTAATTGTTGGTGAACTCTCTGGAAGATGCATCATTTCTAGATATATATACATATATATAAATATATCATACTCTTATATGTAATATATAGGGTTTCACCCATAATAAAGCATCCATTTTGAAGATATTGTTTACAAGAGTTATTTTCACTATTCTCCCTACACTATGTGAATGAAAATAAACTGTTGAAATTCGTTTGCGTTCAATTGGGGTAATGAATCGTCACCCTGTTCAGCGCAATCAGCTCAGTCACTTGCTTTGTGCAATTAACTTCAATTCAAATTAAGGCTTCTACTACCCATTATTGTTCGAGTGTCTTACACTGAGCTCGAATAATAATAACAAATACCCCTAGTGTAGTTTGAAAGATCTTTTAGCGAAAGAAATTCGTTCTAAGTTTATTGGTGATGCAAATGGGTTCAACTAATTAATATTTCAACTCTTCTTTGGGCTAACTCTAATTAAGGACTTAACCAAAACACATTACGCTTTAGAAAACCAGCACATACTTGCATTAGTAACAAATAAAAACGTTGTATGTCAGCTATAGACTATAGTGTTCCGATTTAAAAACTGAGGACCAACTAGTAGTGTAGACTTATGCAGATAGACCGGCAGACGTACTTAGCTATATCAGCTCAGCGGTGGTTATTTATATATATTTTTACATCGTCTCCGAAGTTTCCTTTTGGGTGGTACAAACGTCGTGGTAAACTCTTCGTAGAAAATTTAGCATACCATGTTTTGGGTATAAAAAGATCATTGACCTATTGAGCTAGGTATTTGGTATGAAACTCGCTGGAGTTCTGAAAAGCATTATGCATATGTATATCGACCTGCTGGAAAATCGTGACGGCAAGAGAGCTCGACATCTCTCGCGAGTCTGTTCGAATGATTTTGGTAGATAATTTGGGTGTGTAACGCGGTCTTGCTCGATTCATCTCGATAAAGCTGTTTTTTTTTTTCAAAAAGACAGCATCACCAGGTCTCTTTGGCCCAAAAACGCAGTGAATACCGTTGATCAAACCCCGTATTTACTCGATTTGGCTCCGTGTGTGATAATAATTTTGATATACTTACCTAATTGTATATTTATTCCGTAGTTGTTACAAACAACCGCTATTATTCTCTATGCAACATGTTGTAAGAGTCTGGAAACCTATTCAAGTTTTATACCCTTTCTTCACAATCAAAACTCGTAACTTTCACATTTTTCCGGAATTTGCTGTAATTTTAAGGGCTAATGCTTAATGAAATGAACAATTACAAATTACATTCTAAACAGAAGCGAGAAAATTATAGAAATTTGTACAAAAATAAATCAGTGAAAAAGGCAAAAACAAAAATAAAGCAACTATTTGAGGCAATTCACCTGACAGCGGATGTACGATTGTATGGCAGCATCCTTCTCTTTGCTCGATATTTATTTAGACATTATTTGTCAGGTCCTTCGCTTCGTAATGTTTGCTAGCGCTCTTTTTCTCCGTTATTTATTTTCTTTACGCTTCACTATAAACGCTACAACATTTTTCGCATGTCCAGCTCTTTTGCCGGAATAGAAATTAAAAGTCAACAAGACCTGAATTGTTTGTGTGTTTTTCGTTGAAAATGTTTTTTCTTTTATTTTTTGTTTTTTGTTCTGTTCCTTTGTTTACTTCGTTTGTGACTTTTTTATAATTGGAACTCATGTTCAAGAATTTGTTTATAGCCGTAAGATAAGTAATTGTCCTTGGGGCTGTGCGAGCGTGTATTTTGAATTGGCAATGTGCCGCCTTGGTTCGGTTGTGATTTGCTCGGCGGGACGGAGAGCAGAGCAAGAAATAGACAGGTTAGAAAATATCGAAGGTGATGAGAGTCGTGACAAAGAAGCAGCAAGCAGAAACTTTGATGGAAAGGTGCCGGAGCAAGAGAAGTTTACAAAGCGTAACAAAGGTGGAATATTTAATTTCTCTCCAGCGCACGAAAAAATGCTTTTTATAATCATAAGATGAAACAAAGGCGTCGACGTCGGTTAGTTGGTGGGTGGTGGGTGGTGGGTGGTATGCCGAAGCTCTCACGGACGTTGGCCATTACAAATAGAGCACTAGAACGCATACCTGCTCGAGTTAAACGGCTGCCTGACTGCTGTTAGGAAAATATACTAAAATATTCAATGAATTAAAGCAGGTGAACTTGGCTGCGCTGGCAAATGAGCAAAAACCGTTGGATGTTGGGGAAAAGATAAGACATTGAAAGCCATCTGGAAGGAGGTGGGGACACATTCTGTCGTTTGACTGACAGTGAAATGGACAAGTGCTTGTAGATGTAACGACGTTCGATGTGATGACACGACAACAGCTGTCAGGATATGCAAATTCAAGCACCGAAATGAAGGAGAAATAGCAAAAAACGCCCCTTGACGCACGATTCGAGGGAGTTTATGTAGATTGACCAGACTACGGGCTTAAAGCAACAAAGCTATGTATTTGCTGCGATAGTGGAACTTTAACGTGAAAATTGCAGATTTTATTTTAAACTTCTTTTGTCCGAACCAAGGCGATGTAAGGAATAAAATATTTAATGAATCTAAAGTCAAGATATTTTAAACTTTACAGAGCAATGCTTTTCGTTATTCATTTTCGCAAGAACACGGGTTTCTCGAAGCCAAAAGCTTGCGAATTCCAGGTTCTTAGTTTGATCATATGCTATGTATATCAAGAAAAATTGTTTAGTAAAGTTAAAATAAAAAACCAGAGCGCAATTTTTTGTTCCATCAATTTAACTGAGTTGAAAAACCCCAACCAAGTACACTATTTCTTTATATTTCTCATCGCCATTTGATTAGTAACGAGACACTGTGCCTGCAGATAACGCACTGCGGAATCGCTCGCGGTGGACTATAATTTGCTTTCGTCTTATTGTTGGTCTCCCAAAGCACTTTATTGCTAAGCATAAATTACGCTGAAATAAAACGCAATTTTTATGTTAAATTAAGTACGGTAGTAGCAAATGAAAGGCAATGTGACATGAAAGCCAGTCAAATCTTTCCAAATGTATGTAAGCATATTCAAAAGTCTCACAATTTACGCTCACTTGTGCTACCTATGCAAATTTTATATGATTTTTTTGCGCTTATGTTTTATGATTTCAAAGGAGATTGCCATGCGGCGCGCGCGAAAAAGGTGAGTGACGTCGCAGGCGACTCACCCGCGCGCGGTCAAATCTGTGCTTGGCGGGCCTTGCGCTGCATGCATGCGACGCGTTATAAGCTAATCCAATCTGGTCGCTGTGAATTTCAATTTAAATGAAGTAATTAGCCCAACTTGTTATGCGCCGCACTTGTACTTGAGTGGAGAATTAGCGCTTAGCGATGCTTATGCACTTAACTTAAATGCTGCAGAAACTACTATTTGCCGGCGCATAATTGAGTTTTGCGAAAGAGAGTGCAAGAAGTTCGCAGTGCCAAAGCATGGCGTGCGGCGGGAGGGCGAAATAGGAAAAGAAAGATGCAAGCACATTGCTGAAAAGGCAGATAACTTGGCAGCGAAGGCAAATAAGCGGCGCGGTGAAAGTAATTTAAATGCAAAGGAAAAGCCAAATGTGACAGAGCAAATATTTCGCAGCAAATCCTTACAAGGCGCACATATGCCCCAACGCACACACACACATGGAAGCCACTTGAGAGTAATTAAAGCACCTTTGCCTGCAAATTGTGACTTTTCTTGAGTAAATAAAAACAAGCACACACCTTCACCGGTTGCTCATACGCCATGTAGTGCTAGCACTAGAGCTTTCATAAGCAATCAATTGGTGCATATGTGCTCTAGATGGCAAAACTAACAATTTGTGTCATTCAATTCAAACCTCAAGGAGCCTGCACAGTTTTGGTGTTTTTGCGCAAATTAAAAAGCGATAATTAGCTCCGTGCAACCCAGTTCCTGCACAATCAAGTCAACATTACCTGCGCTCGATGTTGTTCTGCGGTGCAGTCAGAGAATTTACCTTGTTTCCGGCAACGATGGCAACGGCCAACTTTATCGCAATCTCAGTTGTTGCGAGTTTCTTTCTTATAACTCGCAGTTTATTTGCTTTCTGCTCTTTGCCTCGCCACCGTTGCCGTAATCAATTTCAATTTGCTGTGTGCGAATGCGGAGTAACTCGGTTGAGTTTCGATTTTCATTACTTTCGTATTTTTATAAATGCTTATAAAATGTTCGAGGACTGCTGCCCTGCTGCCTCCACCCCTCGCCGGCAACTGTGTGAGCATGTGCGGCTGTGTGTGTGTGTCGGAAAGTAATCCTTGTTGTAACACGTTGCAGGGCTATTGATAAAGTACAAGCAACTGTATTGCTGTTGTTGTAAATGCAATCAATTGCTTTGTTGCAAGTATAATTGCGTGTTTCCTTTGCTGGCGTGGCTGTAGGTGCATGCAAGTTGAGTTGAGTTGAGAAGGCGAAGGCAAGCCGCCGAGCAGCTCCCTCTGCTTCGCATTTGCAGTGGAAGCACCCGCTAGTTGGACGAGCGCTTGCCGAGAGCAGCGAGAAAAAAATTCTATTCGTAGTAAAAATATGTGTTTTGGTATAAATCAGAAATATGCTCTAGAAACTTTAATGCAGGTATTACTATAAGAATTAGAAGCGGAAACAAAATGAAAACAAAATATTTGGCAAAAATCGAAGTTGAAATTTGATTACTACACTATACTAGTTTCTATTCTAGAAGAATATTTTGCTATGCCAAATTCATCCAAAATTAGGTCTGATTTGGCTGTCGCTGAAGTGCAAAACTGAACTGGTTGCCCAAACACTTAATTCATTTTTACGAGATTTATTTGCAGCCAGCTTTAATTAGAGGCTTTTTCGCTTTAATTAAAATGTTCATATTTGTAATTTATGTTTAAACGCATGTGCACCGCACGTAAGGCAAGTGTTTCAATACGTTTCGGCTTTTTTTCTTGCAAATTGCTTTTTCCGAAATTGCTCCACGCTTTGCGACCCTTCGCGCAGCGCAAAGCAAATTATCGCATTCAACGAAATTGTTGTAGTTTTTGTTGCTGTGCTAGCGTATTGCATCATTTGTGGCTAAAGTCGAGTCGGCAGCAGACGGCATGAGCCATGACGCTGCGCTGCGCGCCGAAAGGGTGATGCGAGTCCAAACAGCCGCAAATTGTTATGCACATACTTATTTAGCTGCCGCGCGCGCTTTAGTGGAGCCGAATGCCGTAAGCCGGCTTACGCGTGGGAATTTATGAGTGGTGAGTGCGGTGGCGTGGCGGCGATGACGACGATGGCGCTTGCCACAGCAGCAACGTGCGGCATTTTCGTGAGCGTTTTTGCCGCAGCTGCCGCGCTTGCTACTTTTGTGTCGGGCCACGCGATTGCAACTAGCATAACAGTAATAATTCGGTGCAAGCAATAAAGCTTTTTAAATTGCTTTACCACTTCAGCGCGTCGCGTAATTTACATGCCGCGCGCAAAGCGCTGACGCAAGCATAAGCTGCTGCAGCTACAACAACAACAACAACAACAAGAGAAGCAGCTCCAGCAACCAAATGAGCTGGCAATGCAGGCAGGAGCCAGCCAACGAAGCAATAAATAAACTTGGAAAATGCACTCGACATTTCTGTGTGCAAGAGTTATTTTCATGTGTGAGTTATTCCGTTGATTTCGTTTATTTTGCGATATTCTGCTAATATGCAAAATTACTGCGCTAATCTTACATGTTCACCTATTTATTTATTTATTTGCAACAGTTCGTGTTTCCAGCACACACACTGTTTTTATCAGTTGCGGTCTTTTCATTTTTTCTTACTGAAAAGTGAGTAATTTTGAGCGGAAAGTCATGAATATTCCAAAAGATGTAGAAGATTCCGAATATAGAACGTTTATATTTCCTAGAAGTGAAAAATTTAATGAAATTCAAGAAATCGGTTGCAGCTGCTATAGTTATAGGCATCACGACTATTGCTGTTCAAATCAAAATTTATTTCCGAAAAAGACAATCAGTTTTTATTTACGAGTAGTTTGACTTGGCATTTTTAAGTATCTTACTAAAGAATACAGTGCGTACATTTTCGCGTTTTATATTTAAATTTAATGAAGACAAAATTCTGAATATTTATGAGAATTTGGAAAACTCTATGAATGTGTCATCTGAAATCAAGAAAACAACCAGATGGTTTGCAAAAATAATAAAACAACAGTCAGTGCAAAAGAGGAATAAGTTGGCATTTTTGGGAAACTCTGGTGATCGACAAAGGCTATTGAGTGACTATGATGCTCGTCATATGGAACAGTTAATTCGTAAAAACTCTAAATTAACCCACAAGAGGCCACTCAAGTGAACAAACCAACCAGTGAACTGGGTTAATCGCATCTGTTGAGCAAAAGAAACCTGTGTTGTCCAAAAAAATGTTGCTGCTTGAGTCCAGTTCTGTTCAGACTCTAAAAATTGATCAATTGAGGATTGAAAACTGGTTATATGGTCCGATGAAATGAAAATAAATCGTTACCTTTATGGTGGTAAGTCATATTATTGACATCGGACCAACGAGTAACTTCAATAACATCTGCTTAAACAATCCATGAAACATGACGGCGGTGGTTTAATGGTGTGGGTATGTTTCACTTGGTGGAACGTCCGTCCAATACATAAAATATACGGTATAATGAGAAACGAAGATTTGTTTAATATTTTGCAAACATATTTGCCTCAGTTTGCTCACGAGTGTTCATACCCTTCTATATAGGAAATCGTATTTCAACATAATGGAGATCCGAAAATCAACAATTTACTACTTTGAAATGGCCAGCACAAAGTCCAGATAACAATTTAATTGAGAATTTGTGAGCTACTCCGAAGCGAACTTTGTGTCAGCACGATTATCCACAAAAAATTTTAATGAATTATTGGAGCGTACCAAGATAGCCTGTATTAATATTTCTTGTAGCACGAAAAACTGGCGAAAAGTATGCTAAAACGAATAAATAGCATTTTAAAGAGAAAAGGTCTTCGCTCAAAATATTAAAACTGTAAAATTTATAATCACTTCTGTCTCCTGAGGTTGGCGTGCTTAACTGGACGCATTAGTTTTGATTGGGTTTTTAAAAGTAAAAATTTCATGAAAATCTGATTATTTTTTACTTTCTTATGGCATTTTATGTAATAATTTGAAAAACATCCGACTGATATTGCTCATCACTATATATAAATGATCAGAAAAACGAGACGAGTTTAGCTCCATAGAACCATTCATCTGACTGTGTAACCTTGAGTAAAATTAAGATACTGGAAACATGAACGAAGTTGAATTAAAGTCACGCCTATTAATCATGTATCACAATTTTTCATTCCACATAATTCCTACTCTTTACTGACTATAAATCAAGCAACAACGAGTGGGCTCCAGTGCTTTGGAATGACTATTCAACGAAAATATCAGAGAATTTGTGAGGTAAATTATTGAAATTCGGAGAGAACGTTGCTTTGGTAATAAAATTCCCTTGAGTGGAAATGGACCCTGAATATGTCACATACAAATGCTCAAATATATACCAGCCATTTAAATGAAATTGAGAGAGCGTGTTTTTCTAATAGGAGTGTGTCTTTGAGCCTAAAATATATAAAACCGAGAGAAAACTTGCCCTAGCCTAGCATAGCTCAGAATTTTGTGTCGTCTGGCTGACTTTACTCTATATACATTGTTTCAAAAAAGTGCCGGAAAAATGTAAATAAAATGAACAATACTTAATTATTCATCAATATTTATTTCGTCGCCTTTAAAGTAATTCCCCAACCAGATACAATACACATATAAACACGATTTTTCCAGCTCTTGAAACACTCTTCATAAGCACTTTTTAGGTTAGCATTCAGCTCCTTCAGTGAATTTTTTTTTCGATTGGCTGAAATCGGATTCCTCTAAGCGGCCTGGTGATTCTCAATTACTATAGTTTACTTTTTTAACATTTTAACCTGGTGAAAAGTCGAAGGTTGCTCAGAACGAGACGTGTCTTCAACGATCTCTCGAAAGAATTTGTCTCCTTGTGGCTTGAATGACAATGATAATCTTATGGTACAATAAATTTAAATTCATACAGCATTAACTATAACCTGATATTGCGGAAACAATGAGAATTGCCTTCTATTGATTTGTAGAACACTTAAAAATCTAGAAATTGCATTGTGTGATATTGCAGTTCCGAAAGCTGTGTTCTGTCACACTATCCGCTGGATTATATTTTAATATACAACACACAGTTTTAGCCAATTAATTAATCTATAAGTTAGGTGAAGCAACTTCATCCACAGTGGCCACAATTTTGAGCTTAAAAGTTTCTTCCAACTTTCAGTGTGTTGGTAAAAATACGCGAAAATGCTCAGTTTCATATTGAAGAAGCTAAAATACTCTATTATTCTCATAATTTATCTTTTTAAGCCTTTTCCAGAAAGTCGATTGAAGCCAGCAAAACAAAGACTTTTTGCTCTTCCATTATTATCCGCTTGTATGCCTGTAACGGTGCATAATGAGCGGCAAAGTTAAACACTTTTAATTACAATAATTAACAAATTTTCAAGTGAAAGTTAGATAATCCCCAAAACCCGACTACTGTCGCAACGCCACGCTGCATTTTCGCTGTATCCGTTTCCTTTAAACAAATTTTCTTTTCAAGTATTCGCAATGCGACGAAGTTCTCGAACTGTGGTGCATGGCAGCCGGGCAGCCGAGCAGTGGAGCGCCGTATTAACTTGATCGTGGCCTGCGAAAAGTTTCTACATTTGATGCGGCCATTAATGCAGCATTCATCCGCCATTCAATGGCTTTGGAATGCAACCAAATATGCACTGCTGCAATGTAAATTTATATGGACGGTTTCGGATGGTTTCTGGCTTGCGTGGAGCGCGCATACTTCGGACAACCGCGGACGCGAAAGCAAATGTGTGTGTAGCAAATAAATAGTTGCGTTTGACTTTGGATTGCATTTCACTGCGGTACTCCTTGGAATACATTTGTTACGAAGCATTATTAACGAAGTACTTTTCGTATTGTCAGAGTTTCAGAACTTAGTATAACTAACCAGTGTTTTCGATGTACATATTGACCACGTGAGAGCCTCTGTTGACCGTGACCGTATTGCAGTCATTTTCAATTTCAGATTACGCTCAGTACACTAAGAAATATTCATTAAGGTTAAGATAATTTACGTAATAATTTTAGCAGTTCACTGTATTCAATATTCTTAACACATACATGTTAGATTGAAGCCCCACTGTGTGTAAGGTAATATTGGTCTAATACAGTCAAAGTCTGTCGTTCGTTGCAAAAAAGTAGATTGGGGAATTTTTAGCGTAATCAAAGGTGGAAATCTCCTTGTATTAGAATTTTATTTTATTTTCCTTTCCTTTGCTATACTCCAGTTTAATCATCGAAGGAGAACATTTATTCATTACGCCAACATGCGAGTAAAATTTTACGACATGCCTCATGGGAAATGTACCTAAAAAAGGAAATAATGCAAACGGAGTGTGAAAGTAATGTAAAAGGATGAATGAAGATATTGTAATCACATCATTTTCAGCCAAATATTCATATGGTTTCCGCCTTTTGTTGCAGGAGCCACACAGTGAGTATTCAAATTGATATTTTCACTTCAACTCGTTTCTAGAATTTGTTTGAATATTTGCTTTGAGTTTAATTAATATGCCATCATTTCTTTTAGAGTGGCGGCTCAGGTAGTACACATTCTTCCAAAGCTCGTGGGATTAATTAACCTAATTTCATTGTAATGCAGTTATTTGTACCATTTCCAGCTGGTTGTCGTACATATTAAGCACCGCTATTTTTATACCATCGGTAAAAACTGTTAATGCTCGTGATAATTGCTCAGCGCTGAGTTGTTAAACGCGACATACATGTGATTATTTGAGCAGAAGCCATTCTAGCAAACATTTATTACACCTTTATTGATTTCGATTAGTTTGCCATGTATTTGTAACAGTTTTTGAATATTCAGAAAGTCTGAAGGTAGTATATTTAACCTTTTTTCGATAGTTCCGTTGCACAGTTTTGAATATAAAGTAAATTTCAAAAATTATTATTAAATATAGTTTTCTAATATGTACTCGTATATTTACAATTATATAAAAAAGATAATTTTGTTCAAGTCCATATCCTCCAATTCGGATTAAAAATATTCGGTTGTCGTTGAGCCGTAGCGATTCCCATTCACAGTAACAAGCCGGTCTTGATCATCACGGAAGAAGTACGACCCAATGACGCCGCCGGCCCATAAAAAGCACCAAACCGTAATTTTTTCGGGATGCAATTGACTCATGGAGTGCGTGTGGATTGCTTCCTGACCAATAAAGCATATTTTGCTTATTGACAAAGCCATTCAGCCAGAAATGAGCCTCATCGCTGAAGATGATTTCTCGATGAAAATCCGGATCATTTCCAAGTTATTGCTCAGCCCAATTCACGAACATACGACGATTCTGGTGGTCGAGCGGCTTTAGTTCTTGCGCTTCAACGCTTGAAACGACGTGTGAGAGACTAATTTGGGTCTTCCTCAATTGAAGCGTTAGCGGCAACAATATTCACGAGACGACACGACTGGCACGAGAATATTTTGTATTTTACCTTTTCTACCCTAAAATTTGTAATTTAAAATGAATTATCAGCTAGTAAAACGGTAATATTTTCAATTATACTTACAATTGCATTTAAGTACATGCATATATATTTTTCAGCTTGTGGGCTTTATTTTTGGTATGCATTTTGCTATTGAATAAAAACAATTACTCTTCACTATATATGTGGGTCAAATCATTGTGGCTCTTGCTCGTTGAAATGCAGCAATAATTTGCACACGCCTTCAAGAGCATAAAGGCTCGCGCATACACAAACATATATGCAGAAATATACACAAAAATAAATGCAAACGTGTGTGTACGCAAATATGCAATTTACCGTGCAAATAAAGCAATCTCTGGTGCGAACAATTGCATTGCCATTGCCGATATGCAAGTCTGCCTTTGTAAGCGCACAAACACACACACCCAGCGGCGCATTATTCAGAGAGAACTGTCGTTATCTTCGCCGTTGGGTGCGTGTCAGCGCTTTTAATCAGTTAAAATGCTCATAAACGCAGATATTTTCATTTTATCATTCACACACACGCACACATTCACATTTCTGCAACTGTAAATACATTGTTCATTCCTTTTTATTGCCGTGTTGGCTTTTCTCATTGATTTTATCTCTTCTTGCCGTTTTCCCGTTTCGACTATCTTTAGTCAGCTGGCAAACAATTACCGTTATTACCGCAATGCATCTCATCTTACCACAAAATAACCAACAAACCATAATGTATTTGTATAGCCTCTCTACATATGGTATATATAACATGTCTTTGCAATTCTTTTACGAAATTAGCATTATTATTCTTATTAACTGAAATAAAAGTTGTTAATTATTTACTATGGTTAAATTTACAATTTAATACTCTGGCAACAATTACCATGAGTATAAAAAATTAATATAATGATTATTATCGAACTGTATATAGACTTGAGTATATCCATATATTGATGTATTGGCAAGCAGTAGCTTTAACAAGGCCTTCTAAATACATCATGGCCTTTGGATTTCGGTTGAATAGTTTGAATATTGATGAAGACGTGTCAAGTACAAGACAGCCCAAGAATGCCAGTGAGACAATAAAGTGCCCGTTGTGTTAAGAATATTTCTGCCGCTAGCGCATCAATTGAGGAAGACCCAACTCAGTCTCTCACACGTCGTTCTCAAGTGTTGTGCATCTCTGTGACGTTGTTGTGACGAATTTTGCGAAAAGATCTTTGTCTACATCCTTACAAGATCAAACTGATGAAAGAACTGATGCCGCTTGGTCAGTTGAAAATTATCCGGATTCTCATCGAAAAATCATCTTCAACGATGAGGCCCATTTCAGGCTGAATGACTTCGTCAATAAGCAAAATATGCGGCAAACTACACGTACTTCATGAGTCACCATTGCATTCTGAAACTGTTACGATTTGCTGCGGCGTAATTGGGCTCTACTTCTTTCGTGATGATCAAGACCGACACGTTACTGTGAATGGGAATCGCTACCGCTCAATGATAACAGAATATTTGGGACGCGAATTGAATGATAAAGACTTGGACAATATGTGGTTCCAACAGGACGGCGCCATAAACGACACAGCGAATGTCACAATCAATTTATTGAAAAATAAAAAAAATAATTTTGTGAAAGTCTTATTTCACGAAATGACCATGACAATTGGCCGCCTCGGTCGTACGATTTGACGTCATTATACTATTTCCTGCGGAGCTACGTCAAGTCTATGTTCTGTGCCATCTAGTAAACGACGATTGACGAACTTCATACGAATATCGAACGTGAACTTCAGCAGTATCCAACGATTCATGCTTGAAACCTGTCGAAATTGGGTTCAGTGTCTGGACTTCTGCAAGTGTGCTCGTGGTAGCCATGCAAAAGCGCTCCTATTAAAAAATCCGTTATGTATAAAATGATTTCCGTATATCCGTTGGAACGCCCGTTTGTCCGTTTCATATCGGTTTAGATCTTTCCGTAGCATTTAACATCAGAAATATTGGGGAAAGCTTAAGTTCTTTTAATGCAATTGGAATGCTTCCTTAGGCATACTTCGATTTGACATCAAGGAAGAATTCATTGCCCCCATGTACTGAAATGGTGATTTCTTACACTTTCCTTGATCCTGCGTGAAATCGGCTCATATATTTTTCCTATCGTCAAAATACTTTATATAATTAATTTCGGTCATCTGATTGTCCCTAATAGTCATACTATGAATTGGTGTATGCGTAAAATAATTATGCGGCAATATTTCTACTAGGGCAATCTGATGTTATAGTTTTAAGCCCTTCTAATATTTTAGATCTACCAACCCTCCAAATATACGTAAATTTAAAACTATTTCTTTGATAAATCTTTAATTCGGTTATGCATATTATAGCACCAATAATTCGCTTAATTTGGTTTGACTAGACAGCCCCTACTAACATGTAATTACTGAAATAATGATTATATTTAGAAAGGCTTGTGAAGAGAAACTTCTACGTACATATGTATAACAGACAAATACCTAAACATATAATGTAGAACTGTGGGAAATTTGAAAACTGGCCGGAAAAAACATTATTGCAATAATAATTGTATTATTTGCTTAAGAAGGGACATGAGATTTCACAATCTATAATTTTCCCTCAATAATTGCTGTTTAGTTTGGCCTGAAAATATTCTATGATAATTTTAAAACTTTCAAAATTAATATATGGAATATTTTGCGAAACCTGGAATTTAGTTTGCAACAACAAAAAGTCTTATCCATTAATTCCGAATTACGTTTAATTTAAAAGGAGATGCGTCCGAAAAGCATTTCTAAGCATTTGAGAGTATCATAAACCACACTTGACAGTCAATTTGTACAAGTTATCATACATATAGTATATGGTAAGTATAGACGAAAATACAGGGTGATAGCAAGTTTTAAACTTTGTTATGGGCGTTGTAATATCGAAGCAGGTGACGCTTAGACATTTTATTATTGTTAACGGGGTCATCCCATCTGACGGTTTAAAAAAATATATATTTTTCGTATAAATCAAATCAGAGCATTCATAAAATATACTGTTAGAATAATGTTCCAAAATTGAATGTAGTTGGAAAGCCATCTAGAGATTAAAAAGCGATTTGTTGTGGTCTTTTTATTTTAGATTATCCAGTCTACTGGGATCATGAACGCCGTTTGAAAATCTGGGTTCCATTAAAGCAATAAATTTCGCAATTAACAAAATATTTTTACCAAAAAAAATCAAAATTTTAGCTAAAAGCTTAATAAAGAGATCATAAAAATTGGGAAGCTCTGTGCTTTTTCATTTCACGACGCAAAAATTCCGAAAAACCTTTAAAAACGGGATGACTCTCTTAAAACCTCATCTCGAAAATTGGCTGGAATTATTATAGCAAAAAATTACTTGAATCTGTTCCAGAAATGGAAATTTTTTAAAGATGTACACTGTTTCACTTCGTTGGGGAATTTTTGTTGTTTTTTCTACTCTCATACAAAACACTTATGTTGTTGACACTGCATAAAGTCCATACATATCTACATATGTAGCTAGACATACATGCAAGCAAAGCAAGTGTTATGTTTATGGTTTTCGGATCTGCTGTAAATTGATTTTATTGAAATGGATGACGATTACTGGGCGCCGTAATCAAATCTTACTTATTGTTGTCAACAGCACTAGTTTGCATGTCAGCATTTCTTGGGACTCGCGTGCCTGTGTGCCGAGCCCCAGTGAGCATGTATGCGGTTTATGAGCATTACTTGTATTAATAAGGATGAATGTAATAAAATGTAACCAACAAGCTGTAATATTTTATGGGCATAAAAAGCAGACGCTGGCACTCACACAACTATTTAATATAAATATATGCATTTATACATATACATATATGTATATATAAGTACAAACAAGATCCCACTTTTGCAAACATCTATTACTAAGTATGTACTGCATCCACTAGCTCGGAAGGCACATAAAGAAGTAACAGAAGATTTTCGTCATATTTCTATGGTTATTTTCATATGTGTATAGTTACCTTTGATTCGCTTGCATATACACCAAGAGGAAGGTTTTATCACTTTGCGTCGCATTTGTAACGCATTTTATTTGCTCGTACATTCATGTCCATGCATCTTTTTTTTTTTCATTTATATACCGAAACGCTTCCGCTTGGACGCATTTCCCACATTAAAGAACGTTTGTATGAACCCCACAGAGAAGTTAACTAGTTTCGGCGACTAGTACAAACCGCAAGTGGAAAAGTGTCATTTTGTGATTCCGATGAAGCTACTAATGACCGATATGCTTTTTGTAGACATCCATTCAGGGTTTGGTGCTTGATGGATTGCAAGTGTTCTGTGTCGAATCTGCACTTGTGCTGGGCATTCAGAGAGAAAGTGGAAAATTATTTCCTTATTCCGTACTATTCCGCAGCCTCGGCTGATGTTGGTTTAGGGCATACCCATTTTGGACGCACGTTCTTCCAATAGTAACAGTTAGTCTATATATACTTTTCCTGGACCTATTTAATAAGTCGTAGTTCTTTTCTTGTCATATGTTGACTATAACTCAAAATGCATTGTTATATTTTCTATGGTTTGCAACTTGCTGAAATTGTGTAGTTGGGTCTCTACTGTTCGATCCTAGTAGACTAGGTATTAGCTTTGCCTCGGATTCGTTTAGAAAAGCTTCTGCCCTTGCCAACTCGTCTGCTTTTTCGTTACCGAAATTGTTCCTGTGACCGGGAACCCAGTTCAAGTCTTGGTGGAGCTTGTATGATAATGAATTGAATAAATTGAATATAATGAGCTAAGTTCTTTCTTGCAGTCAAGGACTATGCTGGAGTTTTTGGTCAAAAATTTACCGGTTTCGTACTAGTTCAAAACGGAGTAATTGCATTTTTGGGCTTAAAAGAAGTTTTAATTTGAAATTTCTTTCAGTCGACATTTCTCTGAGAGGTGGTGAGGCCTTCGAGTCCTTGAATCTACTTAAGAAGCAGTCAAAGTGTCCGTCTCTGGAGTACCTTCTCGAATGATAAACAAAACTTACGCATGCAACAGGAAATACTTTCGCTTCGCCTGCCAGCGGTTTCTCGTGTTTCATTACATTTTGGCGGGGGGATTGTAGAGGCGAAGCTGTCAATTTGCACGTGCATTAACTACTTAGCCTGCACGGGCATTTTGTTGTTGTTATAGTTTAGTGCGTGCGTGAGATATCTGTTTATTGTTTCGACGCAGCGCAGCGAAAGCGAAGGCAACTGACCGTTGGACTTAGTATGTACATAATATGTACTACATACATATATACATACATAACATATCATACTCACATTAACACAAGTACATAGTTTGGCGTAGATTTTCAAGTTTCGGCTGGAGTGAAAGCAGAAAAATCAAACAAAAACATAATGTATATGGAATTTCAATAAATGCGTGCGTTTGCTGATATGAGCGGCGAGTGTGTGGATGTCCGTCCGACTGTGCGTGTTCGATGTACAAATTTAACATTTCAATTTTGTACTTGTGGCAAATGGTATGCAGTGCGAGCTGCGGCGAATGCCAGCGCTACACAGTAGGACTTTAATGGCGACCTATCTTCTTCGAAAAGTTTGATTCTTAATATCGAACTGGACTCCAAAATAAAAGCAGGCTGTTGAAAAGCGTATATGTTAAGATTATGAAAGCTTAAAGGGAGAAAATCAAGTCTAATTTCGGCCCTGTAAATGACTATCAAGATCTCATTCCGATGCCAGTTCAAAATTAGTCTGAGATGCTGGCGCAGCTTTTTTAGTAAAACGGAACTCCAAAGTATGCTAATGCCTCAGTTTTGTCTGTCTGTCTCATTGGGAGCAACGGAATATATTTATGTCTGGATAAAGTAATCAACTTTATTATAAAAACGCAACCGAATCCGAAAACCTTAGTTAAAAAGTTCTTCATACTAATTGAATTTTTGTGCGAGTATTTGACTGAAAGATCCATCTGTGCGTTATCACGCCTTAAATGCCAAGAACCATTTGTAAACACGCAATGATTATCTACATACATTAGAATTTTGGCACGCACATTTCCAATATAAAAGCAAAACTTGCGCAAAGCTCTTAGCCCAGCCCGATGATTTTGAATATCAGATTGAGCGTGCTATCTTCACTAGCGAGCAAACGCCCCCACCTGCCACGCCAGCACAATAACACAGCCGTACATCTCCTGTCTTTATTTGCTTACACTCTCGCGTTCGATTGTGCATTCGTGCTGGCGTGTGTGTAGATGTGTCGACTTGTTTGCTCGGACGTTATCCTAGAAAAAATCTTAGACACACATTATTGGATTGCTATTTTGGTTACAAAATTGGTATTTTTCTAAGCCTTGTAGCTCTATGGCATACATATACTATACGAGTGTGGCAAATACAGTCGGCTTAGCAAAAAGCCTATTCATTCCAGTTCGAATTTCATGGTGATTGTGTTTACTTTGGTGTGCGTGTGTAGATAAGACGCGATATTGACATTGCGTGCCACAATATAGTTGCCGCCCTCCCCGCTCGGGCCTATGCAGCCGTGCACTTTACCCTTTTTTCCATTTTCTATTACATGTGCGTGTCTGCTGTCATATTAGCTTGTTAAAATAACACATTTTTACGACTTTAATATGCGATCAAATAAGGCAACAAAATTTTAAGAGACTTCAATGAATAAAAATTAAATAAAATTGCGAAACGCATGGAAGGCTCAGAATAGCGGCATGCAAAATATATATACATATGTATGTTAGTACACACATATTGATAAAATATTTAATGATTACACAGCTCCCCTTAAACTCAGTTTGCAGTTGCGTATACGACATGTTGTCCCCCAAAAAAAGCGAAAGCTGTTTACTTTGCTGTAGTATTTCGACTTATTAGTATTATGTCCATTACTGTTTTAATATTTCTGTTTTGATTTTCCTCATTCTTATACATATGTATATACAGTTTTAATATTTTTGTATTTTTTGTGAAAGGATTTTTTCTGTTCTTATCTTCAATTTGTTCACTTCAATTAATTGATTTTTTAGAAGTAAGATCCTTGCATTAACTTTCTTTTTTATGCAAATCTATAACATTTTTAAATTTCCCTCGAATTTTCCTGCAGGAGAGTTCAACCCCCATCCCACCCCAAAAGTTAAATGTTAGAGTGGTTCTGCAGAACGAATATCGACCTTCGAAAGTATCAAACGTCATAACAACATTGGTGCAACACTGAACACACAAAGAATGCATGCTGATCATCACTTTGATGAATTTATTTCAAATGCCACACAGATGGCTGAAAAATTAGATGTTGAAGTGAAAAAACCCAGATCATGCGGTCGTCAAAGTCATCGAAACAGTCATCCATCTCAAAGCTGTGAAGACTTCTGCAGAGTTTCTGTATATATTACGCGGTTTTCCGATGAAGTTTTTGGAAGTTTCTATCTGAGTCAGCTGTTACAAAAATTTAACCGAAACTTTGAAGAAAAAGTCATTGAATGTTAGACGTTTGGAGAAAATCATGTCAGGAAACAAAAATCGAAGATCAAAGCACAAGTCAAAAGTAGCGCTTTGACAATGCAAGATGCAAATGACTACGAGAGCGCAAGTGCTTCTGCTTAAATAGAAACCCTCAGCGCTTGCGATAAGGATATGTATCCGACGATTCATACTCTACTTCACGTACTTTGCCCTTTGCCAGCTTTAAATGCCAGCGCTGAACGATCCCTTTCTTCTTTTCTCCGAATTAAGAATCTGCTCAAAACACGATGCTCCAGAAAAGATTAATCGGCTTACCACTCCTCAACATAAACTACGACATTGCTGTGGAACCAGAAGAAGTAGTAGAAAAATTTAGTAAAATGAGCAAACGCCGTATTGATTTCAAGCAGTAAAATAATTGTTGAAATATGTATCAAAAAAAAAAAAAAACAAAACTATGGTAAACAGTTACACATTTCTCAAATCAAGTACAAAATTATATAGTTTAATACCAAGAGAATTATATTTGTTTGATATTTATTATAGCTACAATGTAGCTGCGCCAAGACCGTTCAATTACAGTTGTTAAAGAAGAGTTTTTTAATTTTATTTTCCTGATTAAGTCTGAGCAACTCTAACTCTATACTTATACTTTTGATTCATAAACAACGGACAGAGTAGTTATTTTAAATGTACTTCTTACGGGTTGTAGAACATTACCTGCTTCGAGGGGAATATTTTAGAAAGCATCTAACATTTGCATTGCGCTCTTTCGCCATTTAAGCTATAGGCCAGCATATTAAGTTGTATATATATGAAATGAGCTGACTAGCAAGAGTAAATGTTTTACAGCCGGAGCGCATCAGAGATATCGGAATCTTCTCCCGCTACTTAGCTACTTGCTTTGACGATATCGTTTTCTAAACCCTGCAGGATATTTTTACTGTTCAAGTGTGACTTACCTTTCTAGCTAACTGCCCGTGTATCTTCATTTCATTTTTAGACATTTCGCTCTGTTATTTCACACACGTTTTACGGCGTCTACACTTTCTGCGGGCCGTTTGCCATTATTCTACTCTTCTGTTAGTACTCACACGAAACTGCATGCATTTTGGAGAATTCTTTTATTGCCTTTTGCTACATTTTCTCACATTAACAGGCAATGCAATGAGCGTCCGCTTTGCTCACCTGCTTCCACTGGCATTGGAGGTGGCATTCGCAATGGCCTCGCTTGCAGCTCGTTTCGTTTGCATTCATGAGGAACGCACACTCGATGCGGCCCATTAGAGCATTACGACCACAACCATTTCGGTGGCATTTTGCGGATGAACAATTGTGGTCGGATGATGTTTCCAATAACATTGCTGACGGTATTAACTTTCGTATTCCGTCGCTCGTTTGGCTTCGATTTTGTGCTCACATTCTTTAGTTTTGTTCAGCCATTCGTTCGTTGACAAACGTGAGTGCCTGCTTTTCTTCGTATCAAAATATCTGGCAAAGTAAATGTGCCGTTAGAAATTATTTCAATTTAAATAAATAATAATATCTAACACCTAAAGGAAAAAAATTCAGCTAAATGACGCAGTTTCCATAGTTTTGAGCAGCAACAAATATAAAGTTCGATAACAGTAATTGGTTCAAGCCTAAAATTATGCTTCAAACTCAAGACTCGCCTTTACCTAAGTCGGAAAAATGTTAAAAATTATTGAGATAAACTCCCCGAATGGCGCCGACGCTAACGAAATGCGCTCGCTTCGGATACCAAGCAAGTGTGTACCTGTATGTGTGACAAGACTAGACGTCAACATATTTATTTGGTATATTTATAAGTATTTACCAGATATTTTATTAAATTCAATCAAAAATAAACACTTCAAGATTCCTAAGTTGATGCCGAGCTTAGCTGCGCCGCTGAAGTGCCAGCAGCAAATTCGCTTGCAAACAAACCGTCGTATAACAAGCCGGCAAGCGGGAGTGTCGGATGTAACCGGATATCACATTTTTGCGATTTATGCGCCAGTCAAAATAAGAGGAGATTGTATTGATGGCTGACGTGTATGAGCGGAGCTCAGTTTTCGGAATATTGACACGGGTTTGAGGCGTAATAAAATCTTTTGTGTGCATGTGCATATCGAATCGCACTCAACCGACTGATGAAGCAATCTGGCAGAAGAGACTAAACTTTAAAAAGCTAAATGCGAAGCATCCGTAGCATTAAAGCAACTTTTATAATATTTCACTGTTTTAAAATTAATTTAAAAAGGTTTCTCCATAAAAAAAAGTTTCCTAATTTAGCTTGGTTTCAGGTGTTCAGAGACGTCAGTTATGTAGAAGCTTATACATGCTAAGACCATCGTTTACTATTTATCCTATTCCTCGGCATCAACTTCCAACTTTTTATTATTTTATTACGATATATATATATATATAACCAGAAACCGTTACTCATATATATAGCACACAGCATCATTTTAACATTTTATTTCAAAAAATGCATTTATAGTTAAAGCGAAACAAATTTCATTTGTAAATCACTTGGCATTCCACGAATTGAGTTGACTGAGTATTTATAAAAACTATTTTGGAGAAACCTTTGCCCAGCCAATTGACATTAATACGCTTTCTAGTTCTACAATTACAGCATTCGCCCTCCCACTGTTTTCCGTCTACACTTTTTCCTTATGACAAAAACAAAAAACAATAAAAACGAAACAAACAAACAAACAGATAAAAAGTCAGCAATTATCAGCTTACCGCTCGGCAAAACAAAAAGTTCGTCGTGATTTATAGGTCAACGGGTCTCAACAGTAAATATAGTAATTACCCTTAATTAAAATGCACTCACCAGTTTGATACCATCAGTGGAATTGATTCTGCCCAGAGCACGAAATTCCCAATTCTTGCGACTTCACATTCTCAATGAAACAGTTCGCCGATGAGCAGCAACATGAGTTTTGCATTACCCGCCCACATTGCAGGAAGAGCAAAAAATCTCCGCCGCACTGCCTTCAAACTCTTATCCACAAATACATATACACAGTCCATAGCAATACATGTATGTATGTATGTGGGTGCGCACATACTGCACTCAATGTTTTTAATGAATGCATAGAATTCCGACGAGAAAAGGCTCAAGTCCAGCAGATACTAAGTCAGGCAATTAAAGCTGATTTTCACTCAGCTCTGACGTATTACGTACAATATTAATGAAGCTGAAAAATTTTGTTGAAATATGGCTATAAAAGCCATTTGAAGAATACACACCCTCCCTCATGCTCCTTCTTAGACACAAACACTGATCAAGCAATTATCACCAACCCACTGGCATTGCCCCAAAACTAGCGATGGGAATGAGAGCGTCCACCTGACAGAGCGAGCACTTCAATTTCATTGTTCCATAATCCATATTCTTAATAAAAGATAAAGGTTTTTAATATGCAATAAGCCAAGTGTGCTTGTAATAAACATAGCTCTGCAATTCATAGAAGACATTCATGTGGCAGACCTTGAGCGTGACGTATCGAACAAACCACTGGTATAAATCAAATAAACTGACCTAATCAAACGACCAAATACTCGTATATATTGAGTTTAGTTTGATAACACTATTCACATGGAAAATTCTCTGACAGGGGGCTGGGGGAAGAGAGCAGGCAAAGTGCATGAATTATGGCGGGAAAAGAAAGACTGAATGAATTTTTAAATTTTCCTTTAAAAAGGCTTCGCTTAGAGTTAAAAAATGTTTTCACTTCTCTAATTTTTTGGAAACAAGTTAAGTCTGGTTATGAAATGTTTCTGCTTGTTTTCCAATTTCAATTAAAACAAATCGTCAATTTTGATTAGCATTTGTCTTGCATAATGTTTCCTATCGTTTTTAATTGATTAATATTTTTTTCACATAATTTGGCAGAGCGCGGAAATTTCACGAATTTCCCAATAAAAGTTAATGGCAAAATGGCTCACACGCAATATTTTCACTTCAATCAACGTCAATTAATGTCGAGTGCAGGCAACAAATTAAATTTCACATAAATACGGAAACGGGCTTGTGGGGGCGTTGGGTGTGTTCGCTGTACCCCAAAAAGATGTTGAGCACACAGTTGCATATGACTTCATGCGATCGTGGCACTCACAAAACATATAGCACATCATACTCTGCAACTTAACCGTACATAACATATTATATACGATGCGTTATATACATAAAGAACCACCTATGTATGTATGTATGTCCGTGTGAGTGGGTCTACTGAAGTACGTTGCTGCCTCCTGCTGATGGCGTTTGGATGTGTCAGTACGATGATTTATGGTTTTGAATGTTGCACAAGTCACGAAGAGCCACTCGAATCGACGTCAAAATCATATTTCAAGTACCACCTCGTACAAAAACATTACTACAACAACAGTTGTCGGCGGCACTGTTGCTGCCACCTAAAAAGTGCTGGCTGCTGTTGCCAATTACTTTTATTGCATCAACGGAAATTATTACAAATCAATACAGCACTGCGGCTCTAAGGCAATGTCGGCGACGTCGGCGTCCCGCTCATGTTAAAGCGAATTTCCTGGCTGCCCGTTTTTGAAAGATGTCGAGCTCATCTCTGGTGCACTAAAAAAAATTGGCGGCACAGAGCAAGATATGCGCACATTGATGTTTATAAAACAAATTATTTTTGATAGCGACTAATAGAAGGTTGGTAAGGGTGTAAAGGAATATATTCCGTCCGCACAGTGGGGTTTGAATAACATATATTAGAAACTCACATATCATGTCTTACCCACTGGACCACTGGACTAAGTATTACTTCAAGGGGAGAAGTATACATTTAAGTCTCCTCTACTGTATGGACTGACTGGCGCCTAATCTGTTGTAAATGTCCCAATGTTATCATAATTAGAGCCGCCGAACATCAGTGCAGGCAAATTTTCAATTGAGCGACTACTTCCATGTGTGGTTTTCAGCTTTTCCCTTGTACTTGAGAACAGAGGGTAATAAGAAAATATGTGTTCAGAGTCTTCTATACACTTTGTATACGAGTGAGACTACTTCCATTAGGGAAGCTTTAGAGTAATGCGGATAATTCAATGCTAAGTCCTCAAAGATTCCCAGGCAAATATAACATATGTACGAATCTCCAATTTGTGTGATCTGAAATCCTTCAAATTCTCGTCTACACTGGAAGTTCTAGCATTCGGGTTACACAACAGCACTGACCTTAACTATTTCGTAGCGGTATTCCCTTTCTAAATCTAAGAAAACTGCAAAAACGGCATGAGTGTGGCATTATTGCGCATTTGCCTACTTCGTGCCTTCAGTTGAGCTTCGAATTTGCCACACTGTGCGAGGCTGTCGAATGCTCGCTGCGCTCGTTCGCATTTAGTTATTGCTAACCGCAATTGGCAGTTGACGTTTGCATAATAAGCCAAATCAAAGCCAACGCCGAAGAACAACAGCGCCGACAGCAAAAAAAGAGCAACAACTGGAGGCACGTAACGAAAGCTGCACAAAGGAAAGTCATTACCGACTTGAATGTCTTGCTCTGCCAATTGTACATGTAGATTTTATTCATTTATACGTTTGAGCGATGGCAGTCGTTGCTTTTATTGTTCTCCACGCGGCTCAACTTTTTCTACTGCTCGCCTCTGCAGCTTCTTGGGAGACGAACAAAAAAGCGCACAGAGCATGGTTTTGGCGGCTGTCTACGAGAGTCATTCGAATATTTATTAGCGATGCTCAGACAAACAATACTCGCCTTTGCACTCGTAAAACGAAATAAAACGCCGGGGTAGCTCTGCCTGTTATTATGCGGCGATGTGTGCGTGTGCTTTGGCGCTTGGTTTAGTTCGCGTGCAATTTTTTGCCATTTGTATTTCGAAGCCAATAAATGTCCGTAACACTCAAAACATATTCAGTCGAAAGAGTGAAATTTATTTGCTGTGGGGAATCGGCAGCTACTAGCGTATTAGCTGTGAAATAATCGTAACCAATAAATGTAATGTGTTAGCTATTTGTCATAAATATCGGCAAATTCGTATTGTAATTGAAAACATTCAAATTCGTGCGTGTTTTTGCCATAAATTTAATTAAATTCAATTATGCTTCTTCTGGCTATATCAAACCTTCCAAAGAGTATACTTTTGTTGCATTTCTGAAATTAATCAAAATTAAATTTTCAGTAGATAACCTCGAACTTTCAAATGTTCCGTCTTTTATAATCCGATTTGGGTTCAACGATCGGAAGCAAGAACAGTTCTCTACATTATTAATTAAGAGCATACTAAAGTACATATCTGAGTACATAGTGTATGCATACAAGTATAATGAATGCATTCTACGGAGATAATATCGGCGATTAAACTTGCCTAAAACTTTGCGTACTATTGTGCAAGCACTGTCTCGATGCCTCAGGAGGTTAACATTGCACAAAAACCGTATGGAACCATTCTAATAAAGCAGAAGAAGCTCGATTGGGTGGCCCATCAGTAGCGCATAAAAACCTCACTGACCGAATTCCCTTCTGCAACAAAGTCGATCCATTTCTGAAGCAGATTATTACTTGTGATGAAAAGTGGAAAAGTGAGTCACTTACTCAACAGTCGTGGGCGAATCGCTGTGATTCGGGTCTAACAGTGGCTAAGCCAGGGTAAGCAGTCAGGCAAGATAAGTGAATATCCCCTTTATAATCTGGATGTTTCACTACGTGATTACTTACTGTTGCTGTCTATGTCGAATGATTATGCTGGTGAAAAATTCGTCTCAAGTAAAGCTTGTGAAAGTCCGCTGTACTAGTTTTGTGCCAATAGGTATGAAGGATTCTATGATTCTCAAAATGATAATAAGTTATCGAACAGAACGATACAAATTTCACCCAATTGGAATAATTAAACAATGATAAAGTGATAATCGAGATTTCATATACGTTTTACATATTTTTCAAATACCGTGATGAAATAGTGGAAAAAATGAGTTATATTGGAAGAAGGCGTCAACCGATTTCACCCATATTTCGTACAGAAAATATTACATACCGAATTTCATTGAAATCGGTGTAGTAGTTCCTGAGATATGGTTTTTGGTCCATAAGTGGGCGAGGCCACGCCCATTTTCAATTTGTAAAAACAGCCTGGGTGCAGCTTCCTTTTGCCATTTCTTCCGTAAAATTTAGTGTTTCTTGTTAGTCGGTTAACGCACTTTTAGTGATTTTCAACATAACCTTTGTATGGGAGGTGGGCGTGGTTATTATCCGATTTCTTCCATTTTTGAAGGAAACGACTCTGTGGAGTTTGGTTGATATAGCTATAGTAGTTTCCGAGATATGTACAAAAAACTTAGTAGGGGGCGGGGCCACGCCCACTTTTCCAAAAACATTGCGACCAAATATGCCCCTCTCTAATGCGATCCTTTGTGCCAAATTTCACTTTAATATCTTTATTTATGGCTTAGTTATGACACCTTATAGGTTTTGGGTTTCCGCCATTTTGTGGGCGTGGCAGTGGGCCGATTTTACTTATTTTACTTTATCTTCGAACTTAGCCTTCTTATGGAGCCAAGGAATACGTGTACCAAATTTCATCATGATATCTCAATTTTTACTCAAGTTACAGCTTGCACGGACGGACGGACAGACGGACGGACGGACAGACAGACATCCGGATTTCGACTCTACTCGTCACCCTGATCACTTTGGTATATATAACCCTATATCTGACTCTTTTAGTTTTAGGACTTACAAACAACCGTTATGTGAACAACATTGTTGCGAGAGTATAAAAAATCAAAAACTTCATATATATGTATACATACATTTATATAGGGTAGTCGAAAAAGTCTTTTCGTATTTCTAATCAAATTTCAACTTATTTTTTTCTATATTTATAATGAACCTTAATGAACCAAATATGCACCATTTTGGTCGACCACTTTTTTCCATATTTTCCCGCTAGAGACATTATTCCATCAGTGTAAGACTTTTCTGGTTTCTCGGCGAAAAACTGCGACAAGTAATTTTCACAGGCTTCTCTTGAAGCCAACTTTACTCCATTGCATTGAACGAAGCAAATGATAGTTCGATGGTGCAAGATCAGGGCTATATGGTGGATGCATCAAAACTTCCCAGACAAGCTCTGCCAGTTTTTGCCGAGTCATCAAAGATATGTGTGGTCTAGCGTTGTCCTGTTGGAAGACGAAGCCCTTTCTGTTGATCAGTTCTGGCCCTTTTTTCGATTCCTTGCTTCAATCTCATCAGTTGTTAACAGTAAAATGTAGAGTCAATCCTTCGACCAGGCTGGAGCTACTCATAATGGATGATTCCTTTCCAATCCCATCAAACACTCAGCATAACCTTTCGAGGCGTCAATCGATCATCATTTTGTAGCCTGCCTTTTTAAATGGCTCAAAACCATTTGATGATGAATGTTAAGTTCCTTAACGATGTCATAGCTGCTTATGTGACGGTCCTGGTTAATCTTTTCCTTAATTCCATCGACTTTTTCAACGACAGATCGACCAGGGCGAGGTGCATCTTTCACATCGAAATTTCCAGAACGGAAGCGAACGAACCATTGTTGTGCTACACGAACTGTTACAGCATCCGTAAACTTCACAAATTTCATTGGTGGCTTGAGTGGCATTCTTCCCTTTAAAGAAAAAGTCTTACCTTTCCAACACCGCATGGTGTGACACCATATGATTGGTAGCATTGGAGATATACGATTGCAACAACATACATATATTGACAAAATACGAAAAAACTTTTTCGACAACCCAACATTTAATAAAAATTGATTTTATTACAGGATTGTTCTAATTAAATCAACCAATAATAAACGAGTTCACTTTATTATTAGTACCAATCGCAACTCATCTTTTATTTCACTGTCGGTCTTCATCCTGATTCTCGACAGATGGGTATTCCCAATTCCACCTATAGAAAGCAAAATAAATGTATACAAATTTATAACTTTGACATAACCCAAACCAAAAAATATCAAATATAAAACGAATTAGTGAAGATAGAATTTAAAATAAAACAGTATTAACCAAATATTGTATAAAATAGAAGCAATTACCGCTTCAATATAATGCAATACCGTCCAGTCGTTACCGATGAGAGTTTTGCGTACGATGGCACATATATATATACATATATTGGACATATCTGCATCATTAATCATGTTCGCTGATGAAAAAATATTAATTTGAAACTGGTGAACATATGTTGAATGAAGTATAAATGAATCAACTTAGCCACCACCAAGAAGGCTATTTATATGCGTCTTTAATGAATGAAACAACTCTGACTCTCGCATGCCTAGCTGTATACAATATCTTAATAAATAACAATTTTACCAAAATATACACACAACTCATTCATTTAATTGATAAATAACTTTTAATTGTAAATAATTGTAAAAACAGTCATATTTATGTTTCAAAAAGTCTCACAAATAAATATTGAATTTTTACGACTAAGTATAAGTCAGACTTTAATGCGATATTATAAAATTTGGTTAAATATAATGCGAATATGTTATAGTCTTCCTTCAGCCATAATAGTATGAGCTGCTATCGTCAGCTGCATTATCTCCTAGTAGGGATTGCTCCAGCACATCCACTTCTGGTCTCAGCGCCAATCTGCGCGCCTCAACTGAAAACAGCTGGCACAACAACACGAGAAAGGCGAGGAATGATATAACGGTGATATTCGCAAACATTTTTACAAACGAAGGAAATTAAAAAAGCACTTTTATTTACACAGCGTTCCTTCTCAGGCAAGATCAGACAAGTCAGTGAGTGAATTTACACAATGAAGGCTAAGCTTGAAATGACCGCTAGTCACAGTTTCCGGGGCTTTTAACGCCCGCTTTATAAGCGAAACGCAGCATGCGGAAATTTTTTAATCAAATTTTATTGTAAACAACATAAGATATATGTACATGTATTTTAAAAATAGCAACAAACCCATGCCATGCCATGTACTAAGGAGCAATGTACCCCTAAGCATGCGCGCACCTTGATAAGCCGATAATTATCTAGAGTTTACCGAAAATATTTTCCGATCTACGATTTCCGAAAGATTCACTGACTCACCTTTGAATTTGTAGAGTGGCCCCAGCATACAATATTGCTATTGCTATTTTTTTAGTTGAGTATTTGGAGCCATATTCACACAGAAGTACATCGTGTTGGCTTACATACAAACAGAAATAAATAAATAGTCAAACAAATAAATTTGTTTATAAGAATTGAGTATCAAGCGCCAATTTTACTGGAATAATTCGTTGACAACAAGCTGTTGTTGTTATTGATCAACGGTAAGCAAAGATCACACTGTTAGTCACCTTTTATTAGGTGTTCATTCGTAGTTATTAGCGGCTTTTGTTGTATTCATTGAAGCAGGGCTACATTTATATTTGGAAAATAATATGTTATTCAAAATTTATTTGGGTATTCCCGATTTGACTTTCCTATGAATTAAGTTATTTTTATTGAAAGCCGTTGCACTCAATTATAAAACAATAAAACTCAATCATGTCGTAAAATTTTTAATGGGAAGAAATATAATAGTGTACCAAAATTATGACTAATTAAAATTTAATGATCAATTTCAACTGAGAAAGAAGAAATGCCGCTGCGATAAATTGAAATGGACTAACACAGCTCTTCAAAAACAAAAAAAAAATTGTTGCCCTGGTTATCATAGAAAATATTGATGCCTTCAAGTGTGCAGATTGCGATCTTATTCATGAGAATTTTGGATTTGCTCTTATTTCTGAGGTAATTTCATAGCTAATATTTTGATAAATATCGGCTTGCTAGTAATAAAAATATAGCATTTCCAGTCATGATTATGGTTCCCCGCACCTTTTTCGCGATGGAAATCACGTAATAATTTTTAGAAAAACCCTAAAATGTTCCGCCTAATTTTCCGCATATTTTCGGTAAGGTAAGGTTGGCTTCACCAAACGGGAAGATATCTACAATTGCAGTCTCCAAAATGTTCTGTTTTACACAAAAAAAAATTCAATTTCGTTTGGGAAGCAATTTACAGTGACTACTCAGAAACAATGATGTCGCCAAATGCCCAGATATCGGTTCAGTCTACCAATGGATGTGAATAAGAGGGTGAAACATCTGCACCTAAATTATTTTCTAAGAGTGAACTCAGTTCTTTAATATTTCATCAATTTTAGAATTATAGAGCATTTTGTCAAAGCGTTGTACATTAAAAGATATTATTTTAGTATCATTTGTCTTAAATTTCCGAACTTTATATGTAAACGCTGAAAGGTGGACCCTTTGTTGGTCCAAAGTTATGTCGATATCGGAAGGTGTCGGTAGAAAAAGTTGTTGTTGATAGTCGAAATTGTCCGAAATAAGCTGACAACATTTATGATTTAACATTTATTTCTAAGAGAAAATATCAGCATTAAGTTAAATTATATTCGAAATCATTTGGATACATTTTCGGTTAATTTAGGTAATTATGGTGAAGAACAGAGATCGCTGTTCCACCAGGATCTAAAAGTGATGGAAGAATAATATCAAAGCTGATAGTCATATGATGGCAGATTAGTGTGCTGATTCTTACAAAGATAATGTTAACTAGAAAAATATGAAGAAAGAAAATGCAAAGACATTTAACAAAGGTGTAACAAGTATTTTCGACATTTGTGTCTCTTTTCGCTTCGATGCATCCCAATTTTTTAAAACCAAAGTGATGTTATTTAAATAAATTTTCCTAAAACCGATCTTATATCTAGGGCAACAAAACTCCTGTCGACCAGTGTAAAACATAATGTTATATATTAAGAACACTGCATTTTAATAATTAACATGCTATTAATAAATTAAAAATAAATATTTTATTGGGGTAAGTGTATTTTTCAAGCATCTGATATTCAACAAAACAAGTTGTGAACGCACATATTTCAAAACACAGTATGAAGCACGCCTCCAGATATCTACTGAGCTCAATGCGTCACCAACCTGTTTGCATTCGGGATCAGTATTGTAAATTCCTTCTATCGTGTTATTTAAATGCATGATTTTTTAATGCAGAACAATCGATTATTTTATTATTAATTTTTCTTTAACAGATACAAATCATATTAAAAACATCGGGCAACTTGAATAACTGTGGATTTCACAAAACCAAAATTATTTTTTTAACCATAATAGCGATGTCCATAACGACGACCATAACCGCGATATCCATATCCGCCATAACCTCCATATCCACCATAACGACGTCCATAGTAGCCACGAGCTTCCCGAGGAGATTGGTTTTCGTGCCCAGCGCCGGCATCAACATCGATCAACGTGGCTTCTCTTCCGACTGCTGGTGCATTTTCCTCATCCGCTGGCGGTGCGGCTTCTGCCAAATAAAGGCAAGCAACAGAGCTCATCACTAAAAGCAAGAATACAGCGCGCAGAATGATTTTACAGGATTTGTAAATTAAATAATTATAATTTGTAACTCGGAGACGTCTGATCGTCAAGTGTGAATTTCAGTGGTGTTCCCAAAATCTTTTATAGCTCACAGATTGCAAGTCCGACATTTTTTTTTCAGCTGCAGCTGCTAAAGTTTTTGCTAACTGACATTTTACACATTTCTAAACAAAAATCCCTTGGAACAATGGTTGACTACAAAGTCAATAAACTGTTGCAATCAAGTGGTTAGAAGAGAAAATGATAAATGATTAGTCTGAATATTTCCAGACTAGAAATGCATTAATCAAATCGTGCAATGAACTCGCTCAAGTACAAGTATTTGGTACATTACATATTCATTTTTATTAAAAAACGGAAGAAGTAATAATATAACAAATTTGGTCGAATATTTAACAAAGTGAAATTTTAAATATATTTGAATTAGTTTGGTTTGTAAGAACCAAAGTCGTCTTTGCATACATCTCCCAGAATTATTTTATAAAATATTTGCTATGATATGAGCATTCGCTGACGAACGAATTTGTGAATCTTTTGCCAACATTTTTCTTATGTTAAGTTCTCACTACTGTATATCTCAGTACCGGATACTAGAACAGCAATATAACTAATTTTAGTTACTGAAACCGATAACGCTAATCCAGATATTCTCTTTCATTTGTATTAAAATATCTTGCATTCAGTTCGATTAATGTTAAGGGGATTTCAATAAGATCGCTACAAAAGTCGGTTTTCAAACATAAATCGTTGGATACTGCTGCAATTTCACGTTCGATATTCGGACGAAGTTCATCAATCGTCACTGGCTTGGTGGCATAGACCATAGACTTGACGTAGCCCCATAGGAAATAGTCTAACGGCATTAAATCGCATGACCGAGGTGGCCAATTGACTGACACATTTCGTGAGATAACACGTTCACCAAACTTGGTTTTCAATAAATCAATTCTGACATTAGCTGTGTTGTCTTCATGTTGAATCTACATATTGTCCAAGTTCATATCATCCAAAAATATTCTGTCATCATTGAACGGTAGCGATTCACATTCACAGTAAAGTGCCGGTCTTGCTCATCACGGAAGAAGTATGGGCCAATGGCGCAACACCAAACCGTAACTTTTTCGGGATGCAATGGTGTGGATTGCTGCCTGACAAATAATACAGATTTTGCTTATTGACGAAGCCGTTCAGCCAAAATGAGCCTCATCGCTGAAGATGATTTTTCGATGAAAATCCGGATCATTTTCAAGCTGTTGCTCAGCCCAATTCACAAACATGTGCCGTTTCTGGTGGGCAACCGGCTTCAGTTCAGTCTTGTGCTGTGCCTGTGGATTAAATTTTTCCACTAGACGCTCAATTGTTGATCTGATACTACGATTACCACGTACGAACTATTTTTTCATTTTTATAGAATCTTTTATTTGCGATCCTAATTTGAATAAGTGAAAGTACGAGTTGAGAATTCTGATACAATCACGGAATACGCAAAAAATAAACAATATAACATATTCATATACTATGTTAACTAAATCAATATGGACTTATCTTCCTTAATTTTTCCTTCCCAGAAATACATTCTATATATATATATATCCACACATATAGTAAATCGTGATGACCCAATTATTGCCATAAAAAGGTGTCTTTCAACTGTCAACAAATAAATATTCCTCATAAATATTTACCCACATATTTACGATCGTTAGCGAGGAATTGATCAATGAATGAAGATGAGACCTTGTTTGTTTAGCTCTTAGGAATGTTTGAATCTACGCTACGAATGCGATTGAGTTCAACACAGGCGATTAGCTACATAATCAATTCAGCAAACTCAGCCACATATCTGCAAATATGGCTAGACAGAAGAACATTCTTTAAAATGCCAAAGTAAATTTTTATTAGCTATCATGTTGTTGCTCGTATGACAAGGTGGTAGTGACAATACATTGGTATTTGTGTAGCGAAGTCAGATATGGCTCGCAAAGCAAAGTTTTTTGTACAGAGTTGCATCTTTATACTCGCTATACAACAGATATACGCGGAGTCAAGAGTCAGTGAGTCGGTGCTCAGTTCCAGTTCGGTTAAAATATATCTATATCTTCTGAGGAATAGCGCAGCCAAACTCTATATACAAGCAGTCATCTTTCGTCATCAGCGAACCAAATCAGCTGGGGTTTTACGAAACAATAAATGCGCCATCTTCGTCGGCTGACAACAACAACAGAAGTGGAACGCTACCGCAAATCACTGCTAAGTCTTTATGACGGCAATTAGAGCAGTAGCGGAGTTTATCGTATTTACTCAGGTGCTTATTACTATCCCCGATTTTACTACCCACATCCCCACCGTTAGCGCACAGAAGGCATTATCCATTCCATAGAAAGCACTTTATACCTGGTTGAAGCTGTTCGGTGTTGTATGAAGTATCGAAATTAGTTGGAAAAAGTTCTTTGTGTTTTATTGTACAATTTTGTCATGATTTATTAATTTATTAGTTTTATGGTTACAGCTAAAATATATTTATGGTTAAATCAAATATATTCTACTTTAGAAATCCAGTTGTGCAGCTTTCTATTTTTTTTTAATACGTTCAAGATGAAATGTCATGACAAACCATTAAAAATTAAATAATTCGAATGTGAAATTGAAATATTTAACTTTATTGCATATCAGGCTGAAGTCAGATATGCTGCTGTATATATGGGAATAAAAATGCTGAGTCCATCTCCATGTCGACCAAAAATGGAGAGCCCTAACAATTTCAAAAGCACTCTAAAGAATTTTTAATCATCAAAAAATAATTCATTAACAATTGAATATCTACGCCGTAATGATTTGAAGCTTTTGTTTTTTTTTTTTGTTTTTTTAGAGGCGCCCACTTCACATGTGGCTAAATACAAAGTCTAATACTTAGTTGTTTAACTATACTGCATTACAATAATTTCCCGTTTCACTGCATATTTCTTTATACATATGTAAAATGCATGTTAGTCAGTATATAAGCAAATTCATGTTGTATGTGTGCTTAAAGAAAAGCTTAATTGAAGCAAAATGCTATAAATTCCTGAATTGAGATACTGAACTCTCAAATATCTTTAAAATGGTTAGTGCATTGTTATCAATTGGATAGTCAAGTCGTATATCAACGCAATGAATACTTGTTGTTTGTATGTGTGTATGGGGAATTTTGATGTAGTTAAATATTTTACATTTCTACCAAAAATAAAAAAGTTCATAGAAAATAAGAATGGTAATAATTGCCATTTTATGGACGTAATAATCGTCCTTTCTTGCTAGTCATTTATCGAGTTCCTAAGAATTTCGAGCGTCCATTTTCTTCACATAGATGCCAATAAGGCAAAGAACCGCCAGATAATGCTGCCTTTCAGGCAACTGTTGCTGAAGACCGCAATTTGCCGATTCCAAAATGTTCTCAAGAATTGGAACTCTCTCAAACCACAATCTGATGGATTTTGAGAAAGGATTTCGGCTTACATACATATAAAATTGTTCTCACTCAAGAACTGAAGCCATTGGACAACCACAAACGTCGTGAATTTGCTGACTTTGCTTTGGAACAACTTGGAAACGATAACGATTTTTTTTAAGAAAATCAATTTTTCCGATGTGGCTCACTTTCATCTGAGTGGTGTGATAAATAAACAAAACTGTCGATTCTTTTGCAAACAAATTCTAGAAACTATTCATGTACAACCATTAGACTAAATTCACGGTTTGGAGTAGTGTTTGGTCTGTTGGAATCACTGGTCCCTACTTCTTTCAAAAGCTGGTGACAAAGTTCCTGTCATTAGAGAGCGGTATAAATCAATGGTAACCAACAAAGAAGTTGATCTTGTCAACATCTGGTTCCAACAAAACGGAGCTAACTGTCATATAGCATATGCAAAAACTCAATTATTGTGAGCAAAATTTGGAATGCGATTATTTCAAGAAATTGTGAAATTGAAGTAGTAATATAAAACCATTAAATCCATCAATATAATCGATCGTATCATTACCACTTATGTATGTCTAAACTATCAGAGCAACATTTTATAGTAGAGTCCGTCCCTCAACAGGCGTTGCGAAGGCGGATCTAAGTGGGTTTCACTCATTATTTGCATCCTTCTATGTAAATTGCTTCAGCGTACGTTTTATTTACCATACACTTTACTTCTGAGAAGTACAAAGAGTTGAGCTGAATTGCAATGAGTAATCCAATGACGTGATTATTAATCAGCATAGTCTGTATTTGTAATTTATTGGGAAATTTTAGCTGTTTTGCTTGTTCATGGAAATTATCTGCCGAAAAATATGCATTGTTTATTTACACATACTCGGATAAATGCCTCGGAACTGCATATATACGTACAACTGCACGCGCTGAAGCAGGCTGTATCCAAGCAAATCTAATGTTGGTCGTAAATATTCGCATTTATCAGTGTTTCACCACTTGATTGCATCGCTGCGTTTTTGCCTATTTTTCCAGCAATCGAAATAATTTCGCTCAAACTACTGAACCTCGGCATAAATGCGGCTTTTATATTTCGGTTGCCTCCATATACATGTGGCATGAATGAGCAAATAAATAGAGGTTCCGCCTTTATGTGTCCGTGTGTGTGTGAGTGTGTGCAGTGCATGCCGGATGTGTTGGCCAGACTGTCTGTTGATGATGTCCAATAACAACGATAAAAGTCGTATGTCGTTTTTCACTTCAATAATTTGATTTTCATTTGCAAATTTGCAATTTGTGATTTGTCGGTTTGCATTGACGTCACTGGTGGTCGTAGTAATAGCCAGCAGGGTTGCATTGTTCATAAATGATGACGCGTACAAATTCGGTTACTCGTTGCACTAACAAGATCGCCACATTTAGCCATTTGACAATTTGCGTTTACCGCCATGCTTGGTCAGTAAATTTTATTGTGCTTTAATGCTAAATAAAACCATTTCGCAAGCAACGCAAGGGCATTCAACTATATTCAGGCTGCGGTGTGTTCGCACAGCCAGTAGAAGCTGTCTCTAAAACGGCAAATCAGTTTCCTTAAACTGTCTTATTTAATATGCAAATATGTATCGCTGTGGGCAACAAATAGTAAGAAACGTGCGTTTATTATCAACTCCGAGCTTTTACTTTTAGTCTTGTAAAACTTTCAATTTATCTATGATATGTCTTCTGAAAAACAACGTTTTTTTTTCTACTTTAAATTCAATTTCGGTTTTTCCGTTAATATATTCCGTTGATACATTCCTCATTACTTATTTAAATGTGAGAAATAGATTTAATGAAAATTCTTGCCGATATTACTAAACGAATTAAATTTGTTGGACAAAAAAAGCGCTGAAGAGAACAAGCAACTAGGCATACATGCAATTGTCAGACCAATCGAAGAATGATATACTTAAAATAACCAGTCTGCAACTAATTTATTAATTAGACAAACCCAGTGCTTCTGCCGAGTAACTAAACCATAGGACGCTTATTTTGCACAACAGTTTCTCAGTAGCTTAAAGCTTTGCGTACGCAAGTTTCTGATAATAAAGCAAGAACAGCCGAATTCACTACGGGGTTAGAGCTGTAATGACGGAAGCTCAATAATAGGAAACGGAAACAATGAACTTGTTACAAATTGGAATCAATTAATTCATGAGATTCAATAGAAATTTTAGGCCATAAATCACTCAATTCAACTTTACATTTCAACACACACACACATTTACAGATAGATGCTTACTTTTCAAATCAATTATATTTATCAATTTTAAATAAACACATTAATATTGTCTCACAATTTTCAGTTGTAAATTGAAATGATCGTCTTTAGTTTTAGCCGTGGTGTGGACGATGTACGCCCCTCGGCCCAAAGATGGGTCCTCTACAGTGGCCACCATGAGAGCCACCTCGGCAGTGCTGCTGCGCGTTCGGCGTCTTCGATGAGAGAGGGCTTGTCCAGCTGGAGGCTAGCGATGATAACAACAAACACTGTCAAAAGTATGTAGATGCGCATTCTAAACTTTCACTTCAAGAGTTTGCTGTATTTCTCAGAGTATGTCTTCTGAAACTGTGATATCCGAAGCTAAAGAAAGTGACTTTTATACCAAAATGGCAATTCGTAAAAGTTCTATGATTTCGCATAAATTTGCAATTTTATTAAGGAATGTAAATGCTTAAACATCAATCTTTCAGGTTAAGTTCTTTACAAATAAAATGACGATTCAAAAATATTTTAATGTTGCAATTAATATCTGCGGTTTTCAAACAACCGAAACGAAAAAAAATCAGCAAGCATTTTTTTTGATTTGTTGGACTAAATAACTTTTATGTGATTGAAATCCCCTTAAATTGCAACATTCATTTTATTTCATCACAAAACAAAAAAAATCGTATTAAGAAAAAAAATTGAAATGTTTTTTCTTTCGGCTTACTAAACGGATATTAATTTATGTATTATTCAACTCAATGTCTACTCATTTTTCGGAATTTCTTACTCCCAGCTAACACGCATGTCTTGTAAAGCAGGAGGACTCGACACGCCTTTTTATAAGCTATGTGTATGAGTAATTATGCTGTAGGTTTCCTAAGATCATAAAACCACAAACCTTACCATTTCTAATCTGCGTACTTACTTACCAATCCGTGTGCAAGAAGTTTACAGAATTCCAATCAAAACCAATTTTTATTTATTTTGGTATATGCATTTACATATATTGCTCAACTCAAGGCGCTAGTAGCCATATTTAATAATTACAAGCCATATTTTTCTCCAATTCTGATCTTAATCACATAATTCACCCAAGTTGCAAATTATGACATCATACCGTTGACTCAACCCCAGTAATTCCATGGGCGGCCCCAGCCACCGCCGTAACCGCCCCATGCACCCCAACCGTAGCCACCCCACGGGCGGCCCCAGCTGTTGCTGTAGTAGCTCCATGGCTGACCCCAACCATATGACCATCCGTAGCCATATTGGCGGGCCGATCTCTGCGACTCGCTGCTGTGCTCGCCGCCCGCGTCTACGTCCAAGAGATTAGTGGCACCTTTGGACTCCTCTGCGGCTGCGGGGGCTGGTTCATCGATGGCCGCTGCTTCGCTTTGGTAGAGGAAAGCCAGTGCGGCTAACAAAGCTAAGACCACGGCAAATCCACGCATGCTGAGTAACGAGTAGGTGCGTAAGACAGAACACTATGACCGAACGCCGAAAGCGATAAAAGAGAACTGTGTCTATTGCACTGTGGCGCTCTATATTTATATGCTGTGCTGCGATCTACGCAGTTTTCCAATTTTCTTCCATACTTGAGAATATATATTGTATTTCATTAAGGCGATTGCATTTCCCTGCAAAATGCAAAATGCGACCTTATGAAGCTTGAACGTATGCACGTCATTCGTACGTATTAACTTGAGATGTGATAATGACGATTCACTCAAAGCATCAGTATAGTAAATACATATATATGCTCTACATTTCCATGTTTGCTCGAGAGGCGTGGTAAACCATGATTTTTTAACCCAATGCTGTGATCAACTACAAAATGCTGACCATAATATACAAGAAATCAGCAATTTCATTTGTATAAATAAAACGTCCGTTTCCTTACTTTTAAATCAATCAAAAAATCCATTTGTTCGATTGTTTGTCAAAATAAAAATCATATCGCGTCTACTTGAATTAGTAAAGCTTATGCACTTAAGCCATTATATCTTTTTTCATTTGCAATCATTCATGCGTGTTATGCCACTAAGCCGTCCACGCCCGATCAACTACACGCTCGTATTAAAATTCAACAACCGAAACATAAAAAATGCATTTCTCAATGACAAAATTGCTATGAGTGTCAATGTGCAATCAAGCGCCGAGTTAAAATCCGATATTAAAGCAACCTTGAAAAGCTCGCGAAGATATCGTATGCCCATAGAATAGCACTGAGTGGTTATGTTTAGCAACTATTTGCTCTTGAGATTGGATATCTGTTAGCACATGGAGTAACAAGGTAGCCACATATTTAAATGCCATAAACTGTCCCCTTTATTGAGAGGTTTGTGAAATCTACACCAAAGCTTACAAAGCTCTAATATATCAATATCATGATAACTGATTTGTTATGCTTAATGCATTGGAAGTGCATATATACATAAGTGTTAGATGCGCTTTGTGATGTTTGCTTTGTTTGGAATTTGTAATTAATTACTTTAATAACATGGATTGAGTTGTTTTTGAGAGGAAGTCGATCTCGTTCAACATTTTTCTAAAAAAACATCAAATGTTGTCTGACTATTATGTCACATCAACAGTGATTTGGAAGCTCATAACTCCGTGTACTTTTGGGGAAGAGTATCTTTAATATTTTCACATTTTTGTACCATGTTCTGACCAAAATTCTATGTGGTTAGAGGACATTTAATATATTCATTAATTTGTTAAAAAAAAGTCGTTTTGATTTAAATATTTGCGCTTTAAGGAAATAATGAACTTTGTTTTTGGCAGTTTATTGACAGGTGAATTCAAATGTATTGTTTTTAAATTTTTTGTTGGTTTAAAACTTTTTCGAGTAGATTAGCTTCAAATCTCCTCGGTGACAAGGTTAACCAATGCAATTTTTTATGGCGAAATCGTGCTCTAGTAGATTAGTGAGATAATCCACACAAAAGCCTAAATTGTTTGTTATTAAGTGTCGGTCAGAACATGGTATTAGTTTTAATTACACCGTTCAAATACAGTCTCTGGTAGGATTTAATTGGTTATTTATATTTCGAAACTATTTTGTTACCCTAATTTTACCTCAAAAGGAGGTAAGGTTACCCCATTAGTCGGTTTAACTATGTGCGTCTCTCTGTCCGTCTGCCTGTATGTTTCTGCTCTAGAAGCTGTCCAATTGTCAGAACCGTGTATATCGGATCACTAAAGCATATTGCTGCCATTAAAACTGGCCTACGAAAATCAAAGTCTTGAAGGAAAAAAAGGGTATTTTAGCTTCTGTTTAACCGAGGCTTACGTCTTTCCTTGTTTGATTTGACATGTTATTTTTAAAAAATTTGTCACGGCTAATCTATACAATGTCCGAACAAATTGTTCAGAACGTATTACTTTAGCATATATGTAATTCTCACATAAACTGACGGATCACACTGAAGTAATTTTTACTTGTGAAAGGTGTTATTGCTTCGGTGCAGGTGAAGTGATCTCTTTTATTGTTATACCCTGAACAGGGTATATTAAGTTTGCCACGATGTTTGTTACACCCAAAAGTAAGCATCGGAGACCATATAAAATATGTATTAAAATGATCAGTATGTTGAGCTGAGTCGATTTAGCCATGCCCGTCTAGCTGTCTTCTGTCTGTCCGTCTGTCTGTATTTACACGAACTAGTTTTCCATTAAGTTTATGTTAATAATAAATCTTCTTAAAATTTTAAATATCTATAAATGTCGAAAAGATCAATTTTCTGTATTGAATAACCTTAATGTTTCTAGCAAACAACCTGGCTAAGAAGAACTAGTAAAATGTTTTCCTCTGGATGAAATCCACTGGCCGGTTAAGTTTTTAGATTTACTTAAACACATAGTTACTAAAATAAATGCAGCTGTAAAGGGTATATTAGCTTCGGTGCCGCCAAAGTTGACTTTTTTCTTGATTTGATTGAAATTTTGAAAAGAAAGTTGTATTCAAGGAATCAAATTTTAAAAATTTTTGTGTTCACACTGCACTCCCTTCTTAGTATGTATATATGTATATTTGCAGGTATTCTGCACTGAAATATCAAAACTTCAATATAATTGAACAGTCCCAACGTTGCCTACTCAGAACTGCAAACTAAATGTTATCAATCATACCACGAATATTTTGAAGAAAAGAGATGTTGAGAAAGCGGATAATGTCAGCACTAATACCTTATGATTCCCTTACCTGTCGCAGCAACAACAGCAAATGACAGCAATTAAATTTGCGTCTATAGAAATGTCAGGTTACTAAAATTTCTTTTTTTTTCTCTTCCTTTCCTCTTTTTTTGTACAGATAAGTAGATATGTATGCCTAAGTACCAACATATGTTTTTGAGTGGATGTGTGTCAGCGATAGACTGCTTTCATGCACATTGAATGAGCGGCTGGGCGGCTGTACAGTCATACAAAGTGCACACATGTAACATTAATTTGGGATACACATAACTGCAATCATGTACAAACATATGTATGTATGAGCCTAGAAGCAAGCTATATGCCAGAGCGCGCTCACGCATTAGAGCGTTCGTGTGAAAGCTTAATTGCAAGCCAGTGTAATATAAAAATGCGTTTGAGCAACTGTTGCACTTTTTTCGAACATGGCAAATCCTTCACTGATTTAAAAACTAAGCTGCAATACACCCTCGCCCTCTCTACCTCACTCTCTCTCTTTGCTCTTCGCTCGGCTGTCAGTGCTTGTCAAACTATCAACGGCTTTCAAGTGCGCCTTTACATTGTGCACTAAGCACATCATTGTAGTTGCCGACATGAGCAGGGAAGGCGCTGCCGCACTTTCGAAAGGATTTCGCCAGCAACAACAACGACAGCAGCATCACGCATTGACTTTGCTGCTGGCAGACGAAACTAAATTGCATGTAGAAATCGGTGGTGTAGTAGATGTGGAAGTGACGAGCCAAAGAAACTCTTTCATTTCTTTCTCTACACACATCCAAGCACTTAATCCGCTTCTACAAATGATGAGTCGGCGTAGTCGTCGAAGTTCCAGCGTCATCATCGCTTAGTCGAATGTTCACACAGTCGCCAGCAGATGAATGGCAACTTCATTATCGCTAACAGCCAACTGCGTTTCAATGCCGACATCACAGCGTCGGTGCTCCGACGTCATCGGCTTAAGCTCAATCTTGCGTCGTATGTTACGTAAACGCTGCTCAAGCAAATCTTCAAAGTGTTACTATTCGCCTTTTTACATTGCAATTTTATGCTCTGCCAATGCAGACACTCACACACACACAAACACAGCCACAGCCACAGCTACACTCCAAACACACACACAGTAAATATGTATGGTATATGTATGTATGTATGTATAGAAGGCAGTTGTGTGCTTGTGTTTGCCGCTGCTCGCTTATAGTGCTTAAGTATGTAGCAGCGAGTATTATTCGCTTTGTCGGGCTTCCTCGCAGCAGCGTCGATTTTGTTCAAGGCTTTGCCAACGACACAAAGAAGGGCCAAATGCTCAGGGAAAAAATCGTAAGTACGCAGCGTAATCTAAAAGCAGCCTGCTCGATTGGCTTAAATACAGTAGTTACTGCTTGTAGAAATAGCTCATTGAAAGCTGAGCTCCTTTGTACTTCCGTCAGTTCGTTTGCTTCGTTTAGTTCGTTCGGTTCATCAGCGTCAATGTCCTGCTAATTTGCAACTAATTGCATTCAATGGCACAACTGGTAGTTAAAATGCTTAACAAAACAGTTTTATTGGATTTCACACCTAATTAATGCAATGAATTTTATTTAATACTCGAATGGCAGCGACACCGTTATTTGTTCGCCAAATTTTCGACGGCATTCACTAGCACTATGCTCCTTTTTGGCGATGTCAACGGCTGACTGGAGTTCCACTTCGTTTCGAGTATTCATTTAAAATTAAAGAAAATGGAATTATTTCGTTTAATGGAAGACAATTTGCTAACGGCAAATAAATCGATAACATTTACATGACTTAGTTAGCTTAAGGCCAAAATGGAGAACATTGAAATTCCATTGAAATAGATTTAGTCAAAGGACACAGATTTCTATTAAAGGCAGACAAACTCAACGTATTCAGAACGAAATTTACTAGTACTAGTAGCATAACTCATTTTTGATCTAAATGAAATTGATTTTTAATTAACTTTATTTTTTACTTTTGGTTTTTTTATTTAGGAATACAGAGTACAACCGCACAACCGGATGGTAAACACCATATTTGCATGCATGGCGGGAGATATGGTCTCCCTTTTAAACCAATTGGAACATTCTTTATTATGCAGGTTTTTAACATCTATAATCCTTTAAATATTGGGTAGTCGAAAAAGTATTTTCGTATTTTGTCAAGAGATGTCGCTGCAGTCGTATGTACATCTCCAGTGCTACTAATCACATTGTGTCATACCATATAGTGTTGGAAAAAAGAGGTCCTAAGCTTCATTCAACCAAAAACAAATTAAATTTGGGGAAGTTGAAACAAAATTACAGCTGTTCAAAAGTGTGTGAAAATTATGAAGAAATTCGGTATATTTTGAAATTTTTTTATAAAAAAGGAAAGAATGCCACGCTCTGGCCGACCTATCGTTGAAAAAGTCGGTGGAATTATGGAAAAGATTAGCCAGGACCGTCACATAAGCAGCCATTACATCGCTAAGAAACTTAACATTCATCATCAAACGGTTTTGAACAATTAAAAAAAAGACTGGCTACAAAAAGAAGCTTGATGTTTGGGTACCACATGAAAGAGCTTGGCTGTGAAGTTTTGATGCAACCATATAGCCCTTACCTTGCACCATTGGAGTACCATTTATTTCGGTCAATGCACAACTCCCTTAATGGAGTATAGTTGGATTCAAGAGAAGCCTGTGAAAATTATTTGTCGCAGTTTTTCGCCGAGAAACCAAAAAAGTTTTACAATTATGAAATAATGTCTTCAGCGGAAAAATAGCAAAAAGTGGTCGACCAACATGATACATATTTGATTCATTAAAGTTCATTACAAATATAAAAAAATAAGTTTGATTAGAAGTAGGAATAGACTACCCAATGTATAGCTGCGTTAAATGTGTATAGTATATGTATGTATGTAGGCAAAAATTTACAGGAAATAGGTTATACTACACCCAAACGTTAAAAAAAGTACTCAAAAGACCCACAGATGCTATTCGGACTGAAAAAGCATATGATAAGTAAAGTACTCTCTCGACGAGCAAAGACCAAACTCTATAACTTACTCATTATCTCCGCCCTGCTATATGGTGCAGATGACAACATCTAATGAGTCCATGAGTCCGAGAAGAAGGTTCTGCGGAAGATTTATATCGCATTTGATGGAACGATGAGCTGTACGAGTTATAAGACGACATTGACATAGTTCGGCGAATCAATAGACAGCGGCTGCGCTGGCTAAGTCATGTCGTACGTATGGACGAAAACACTCCAGCTCTGAATGTATTCGACGCAATACCCGCCCGTGGAAGCAAAGGAAGAGAAAGACCTCCACTCCTTTAGAAAGACCGGGTGGAGAATGACCTGGCCAGACTTGGAATCTCCAATTGGCGTCAAACAGCAAAAAGGGAAAACGACTATTGTAAAATCGGTTATAACCGCGTAAGCGATGCTTACGCTAATAAGGAACAAGAAGAAGAAAGCGATAATTAATTGTGCATTAACACACACGGATTTGTGCATACGTAGATTTCTTGTTCGATTGTTTTGCTTCCCTCGCTGCTTTAAATCCGATACCATTAGAGTCACTTACTATATCAATTTTGAAATAATTTTCTGATTATATAGTTCAAATAACATCCTTTAAATATAAAATAAATTGATCGAACGTTTACAAATTGCGGTTTTAACACACTAAATTTCTTATCAAACTCCTGACTACAAGAGAATATAAAATGTTGTAGTACATTGTTGTCAGTACATCACGGTTCGTATAACAGTATTTCCAAGCGTGATCACCGAGCGTCTGCAACAATGTTTAGACCACGTTTTTTAATTACAAACTTCTTAACATTCTTATGAAAATGGCGTTAATTAATTATACGCCCTTATTGTTTGCTCTGCTGGCCTCATGAAGTCCCACAATATCAACAGCCATGTGCAGCGATTTAGCGTCCTCCTCACCTACTCATTCGTGCCACAGGTTCTCATAAACCTCGACTGAATGCGATTTGCGGCAGCTAAAGCCAAGATATATATTTATGTTTATGTATGTATATATACATAATTTTTTTACATTCTTTTTTCTGCAAGCAATTTTCTTCTACAGTTTCATCAAACGGTAAAAAGAAGGTCATAAGAGAATGCAGCGAAAGCGGACAGTGGCAAACATGTCAAACCCAACACGTGTTCGAGAATAACTCATTTGTTCAAGGACAATTCTAAACCCAGTGTTGCCATATATATTCGCTTCTGCATATAGGAATCCTACCAGATGCCAGATGAGTTTTAGTATTTCTGACTAACTGAAAATATTAAATATTGTTCAACCCTCACCATAAACCATTACTTAGCACAAATTAATAATACCCTGTTAATAGTTGTGTCCACGGGTATAAGACAGCAACAGTGGCAAACAGTAACAACTAAAGCAATGCCTGTGAACGCAAAAGATCAACAGTAAGCAGCACAATAGCGCGGCAAGTGGGCCTCTCCAGATTGAGCAGCCAAAGGAGCGGCTGGCGCATGTAGCGTACTGGTACGCCCCAAAGCATGCCTCAATTATTCGCAAGTGAACGTCGCAAACGTCAGTCTGCTAATGCCCGTATGCGGCCAACGCGCGCGCACTCTACGCCACCCACTTGGCGTGCCGATATTGCTTTCGTATGCGGAAAGAAAGTGCTGCACACCTGTGTGTTTGTGTGTCTTTATATTTGTGTGTGTGTGCATACAGTTTGGCGCGGAGGAGACCGGGGCGCTGCAGGCGCACCGCGGCGTTCGCAAGTAATTTTAAAAACTTTGCAAGGAACTTCTACTGTGAGTAAAGTGAAGTACTAAACGTTGAGAAATCGCTTGGCTGTGCTGCTATTATTATTGCGAATGTTGCAGTTGTTGTCAGCCATGTTACTAATGTTGTAATGTTGCAGTTGCGGCATTGTACATGTATTGCGCTGCCAGCAATTTTCTCACTACAAGGAAAGGTAGCCAAAGACGGCGAGTACTCCGTGTAAAATGTGGGTGTCGCGCACAGAGAGGCAGCACGTTGCTGAAAAATAATGAAATAAATCATTGCAAGGGCAAACAAAGACCACAAAATCGACAACAACAACTAAATCGACCATAACTGGAGGCCGCACTACTGTTTGCAGCGGAGGAGAGATTTAGGAAGAGAAGTGTTTGCAAAAAATAACAAGGTAATTGTCTGAGGCTCCCAGAGAAAAATTAACCTTTTGAGAATGAGCAGCGAACAAGATTCGCTTGCTGTCGAACATTTTGTATTAAGATGAAGATTTGTTGGCGTCAGACTTTCATTTTCTGTGAAATACACTTCTTGTTGTTGGTAGCAAAATGTAGTTAAAATGGAACGACATATTTTTGGAGATATGTATGCCTTGCGACCAGTGGTAGTGGTGTGCTCTACCTTCACAAAATCACCTACTTGGATTTGTGTATTCGAAGATTTTGCTCTTTTTTCTACTGAATGCCACAAGTCAAGCAGCATGACTATGGAGTGTCTATTTCCTGATCAAAGAAGCGACAGCAATCGTAAACGACTCCACATATACCACAACTGTATCCGTTTGTAATGACCCACATATCATACCACTTGAACCTTAGATTCGAGCTAGGGAAGTTTATTAATTGGCTAAACCTTCTCAGATTGTAATCTTCCACCAAACAGCGCTCTCCCGCTTTTACGCCTGTTCTTTAGTTTATCTTTCAGTTATACTAATTGATTCGGAGGCCAAAAGAAGCTGTGCATTCTTCCCGAAATCAAACTCGACTGCTACACTTAACCTTCTTTATCACATCACACCTCTGGCAATACTCCCTGAATTGTTCGCACAAATAGCTTTTACAAGAGCTACAATGTCGTAAAAATTGAGATCGTTGGTTTTTATATGGAAAATGCTCTAACCCTCACAAGCTCTTCCGCGCATCGTTTGCCCCACACACAACTTATAGTCTCTACGTCGTTCAATTTGAAACAAATTATCAGTTTCATTGCGGTATTTTTATGTTGACTGCTGCGGATATTAGTGTAGTAATTTAGATGTTCGCGATTGATGAGCTGTCAACAAACTGGACTACGCGTGTGCACGGAGCTTGATTCGCAGCTGCAAGGAGCGTCAATGTCCGTAGATGCCACTCTAAATGCTTCTGTTGGCGTTAATGTTGTCGAATCAATCAAAACACCCCATACAATTGGGTCAGTTGCGTAATGCGCTTGGGTCATCATCACACTTTCGCGTAATCTGCTGCTCATAAAATTTCTGTTGAGCTGGTAATAAATGAAACTAAAAGATAGGGTGACTTTTATGCTTTTCCTAGCCTGCGGAAGGAGAGTGTCGTTAATTACATATTTACTTGGCGAAAGAACGCTTAGTGGACAAATGAAATGAAGACTTTTTAGGAGCATCAAAATGCTATGTACTAGTAACATTAAGGAGATTCTGCAAAGGATGGTTCCAGAATTTCAAATATTATAAAACTAGAAAACATTTTTACATTTCGCAGCTAAACAGTAGTACTTTGAAATAAATATCAGGATTGGTTGTGAAGCGGTGTTAAATTTACGATTACAGGGTGTTCAGAATAAAAAATAACTCTCGTGTTCAATGCAATGCAATAAATGTTACGTATACGCCACGTATTTCATGCAAAGCGCATTGCACTATGTGCTGCTTTGAGTTATAGGGATCCGCTGCTTCTTTTCATCAACGAAAAAACACACACACACATTTGCTGCGTTGCACAGACGCCTGCTGATATGGCAGGCGTTCGCGTGAGTTAATGCCTCAATGTGCGTTTTTATGCCTTTTATGCTGGTGTTTGTGCGCGCTAACGATTTTTCTATCAAATTAACGCGACGCACACACTCGTGCGCTCACATATGCAAAGCCGTGTGATGACGGCAAACAAGGTCTAATGCAATTTGCCAAATGCACGCAACATCCCACACTTATCTGAATGAATGAGCGTCACGGCGGCAATGTCGCGCGTTTCATAGCCAACTGCCCTGACATAGATTCTCGTTTTCATGAATTCCGCCACCGACTGAAGTGCGCCAACAATCGCACTCACACACATGAGTGCGCGCCAGTACATGCATAGCCATCTACAACAACACAGATGCACATACTTAGCAGACAAACGCCGACGGCGCATTCATTGCCATCAGCGCGCCTACACACATACAGACAAACATATGTGCATAGAGCACGTGAGCTGCAATGTGAATGCGTTCTGCGCGCATGCGAATGAATTAAATGGCAGGAGAGAAGGCGCTCGCAAAGGACATTATGAAGCGTTGTTCCGCACACAAGCGTCGCCGGCGCTGTGGCTGTCGCTGCTGCGTTGCGACCATTGCATTGTCATTTGTTGTCGGCAATGGATTATGGAAGGTGCCAGCCAACGTTGCAAGAGGTCCCATTTTTGTTGTTATTGCCCAGCACATATCACCTCTTTATTGCATCATGTGCCACAGCATGACTCGCCGCCACATACTCACCGACACTGTCATAGCAAGCAGATTGCTGACACATGCTAGGGCTAAAATGCACTTTTCAATTATATTTGTGACAGTGTGGTGTATGTGTTTGTGTTTGTGTATGTGTGTGAGCATATCCGCCTAAGGACATTTGTACAATCACATTTGTCAAAGTCATCTTAGTGGGCTTTACGTCAGCCGTCGACAAAAAGTGAAATAACATTCTGCACATGCATTCATGCCTCACTCACATTGATGAAAGCTGCACGGTCTCGTCCAACCTGCATACAAATACTTTTAGCGAACAACAGCAATTGTTACGAGCATAACGGGGCTTGAGGAGAATATAATTCATAAAATTCCTATGCGGGCGCCCATACGTACATACATATGTACATGTGTTTTTGTTCACATGACGTTCTTATGATTCACGCAGGCGCAGCTGTTCGCACTTAATAGAGCTTTTAATGGATTTTGCGTTGGTCGCGCTTTAAAGTTGAATGCCCTAATGGCAATGTTTTTCATTTTCACTGACATCTCATCTTGGCATGAAGGCTATTCAAGGGAAAAAATTATGGGATATCAAAGAAGATTGTGATTTTGTGGTTTTCATTCATTCTTAAGTTCCTCGAAATAACCCATATTTTTTACTCCACTTCATCAGTTCGCCTGGCTCTTACACATGTAATTATACATTATTTATTTGTGTATGAGGAAGTTCTGTGCAAAGTGGGTGTCGCACGAGGTCACTTTTGACCTAAAACAACGACGAGCTGATGATTGGGAGCAGTGTTTAGAGATGTTCAAGCGCAATAAACCCGAGTTTTTGCGTCGATATGTGACAATGGATGAAACACGGCTCCAGCATTTCACTTTGAAGTCCAATCGGCAGTCATACGAGTGGGCTGCACACAATGAACCCGTCCCAAAGCGTGGAAAAACGCAACAGTCGGCTGGCAAGGTTATGGCGTTTGTATTTCGGTAGGCTCATGTATTATTTTGTATTGACTATCTGAAAAAAGGAAGGACCATTCACAGCAAGTATTACTAACGATATTATAATCGCCGAAAAATGGCAAAAAAGAGTACTGTTTCACTAAGACAATGCACTGTACCAAAAGTCAGTGAAAATGATAAATAAAGTCCAGAAATTGGGCCTTGAATTCCCACCGAATCATACGTATTCTCTAGATGTGGCGCCCAGCGACAATTTCCTGTTCTCAGATTCGAAAAGAATTCTCTTTCGGTAGAAATTTTCATAGAATAAAGAGGTGATCGCCGTAGCTAAGGCTAATTTAGATGAAAGAACAAATTGTACTAAAAAAAATTTTATCGAAAGTCTGGTGGGTCGCTACATAGAGCGTATGGTAGGCCAGGAACTTTTCAATTGACCTTTCATATGGAGATTGAAAATTTGTCCAATCAAAAGCAGGAATGAGAAGAGATAAAAAAGAAAGAACTCAGATATTTCAAACTGAAACACTATAACTAAGACAAAAGCTATTAACCATGTGGAAGTTTTATTGAAAACAGCTGTACTTTTCCAATGCTAACCCAAATTGTAGAACACAAAGTACTCAAGCGCGAAATTATTTAAAATGCAAAAAGACAATAATTTAAGTTTTTTTTTATAATTTTAATTAATATTTTTCTGAATCCACATTTTTGGTTTAAAATTTTTTTTAATCTGATTTTTTAGATAAATAACTTATTTTTAATTTTTAAATCCCGAACTTGAAATTTGAATTTTTCAAATTCAACCTTGAAAATTTTGATTACAAAGTAAAACAAATATTAAAATGTTAATTTTATTGTCTCTTTAACTCATTACTTCCTATCCTTGTTCGAAATAACACCTTTTTTATACGAGTTTTTGCGATTTTTATATGAAAACCACCTTCAGTAAGTATTACACATTTTCAAAATGAGTTGTAATTACATTTCGGAACTTCAGTTATATATTCTAGAAGAACACAACTTAGTGAAATTCGTCTCAATTTAAAAACTACCGTCACTGAGTTGATACTAATTCAGTCGACCACCACAGCTTCTTCAGCAATGCTGTGCGCATTTCCGGGTTTCAAAAATAAATCATTACACTTTGAAAATATTTAGCTAAGTAAATTACGTTCACATAAATATCGAGATAAAACCGCAAGTCCCTAAATTTTCAGCCACCGAGCACCTGCACAGCAACACACGAACGCTAAGGCAGGCCGACGAGGGCTAACTAAATTCTCTTTTTATCAACTTTTGCAATGCGAAATTAATGGCGTCGTGATACGCCGGCAGCATGTGCGAATAAATCTCCCTCTAAATTGTATTAAACATTTATAATGTGTCCTTAATGATGGCACAAGAAATACGCACTCCTGGCCGGAAGTCATTGCCTCCTAGTGGCTTTTAGCGCATAAAAACAACAACAAACAACCGATAAAGCCCCAGTCATATCCTGCCAACGTTGGTGCGAAGCACAAAGTTGGCATAAAGCGGAAAAATCTCTGCGCGGAAGCAATAACAGTTGAAAGCATTTCGCGCGCACTAAATTTGGCAGGCGTATGTCGGTCCAAGGCGACCATACATACATATGTATATACATATACACGTACATTAAGCTTGAGTTTGAGCGCTGGGAACAAAGCAGATAAGTAACTTTTAGTAGCCACTTTAAAGCGTTTGCAAGAATAAAATACCGTTATACGAAAGCTTAAATATTAAATTCTCGGATAGCCATGCGGCAGTTTAAATCTTTAAGAAGCAGCTGTGAGAAGCCACTACAAAGAAGAAAGAAACAAACAAATCACAACGATTTTTCATTTTTGTATAAAAAGCAAGTTTCAGAATAAAAAATCTGCGAACTCAAAGCGAGGATATAAATTACGCAAGCTTGTGAATAAAAACCTTTGCAACATTTCATTTAAACGCCTACATACATTTCCCTGCATACCCACACACACACACACACACACACACACATACACACAGGCACGCATTCATTTTAGCTGACCCAAACGCTTTCAGGCTTCTCGCCCCAAATCAGCGTGGACAGAGGCAACCGCCTGAATGGCGGTTTAAAAACAGACAAACGACCAGGCAACTAACCGACCAACAAACCACACTAGCAACTGAGCGGCTGGCCAAACGCCGACCGAACTAGACGGCCGTCAAAGACCCATAATTCTTTGCATTCATTTTTGTGCTGCCTGCCTTCTGCGCACTTTTTTGACGCCATCGCAGCCGTGAAGTCTCAAAGTGGTGCGAAATATTTTGTGGCACAATGGGTCAACAAAAATATGTTTCGAATGTGTGCGTGTTTCGAAATTTAGTTTAGTTTGCGCCTCTGTCGATAAAGACTCCCTGCAGAAAAATACATTCTTATGAAGTTCAAGTCAACGAAATCAGTTGGTCTCAGTATGGATCCTTCCGTTGGAATTCAATGAAACAGTTGCATCAAAAAATTTCTCGAAGGTTTAATTCTAAACTTGATTTCGAGATATTTTGCAGTGTACATCCGCATCTAATATGAAGAATCTCCGCAGGTTTGGGGGCACTTTCACATATAGAAGTGTTCTGTTTTTCCTAAAGGGCGGTTCACTTGTAGATATAAGCTTCGGCTTAGCGGACCGTCAGATGTTTGGCAAATAATTAAATTTTGTATTTTTATATCGCTGTGTTAGGGCTAACTTGTCTTCCTGAAAGTTTGATGGTCACGCATAGGCAGAAAAAAGGCTTATCGCGGCAAACTGAATCGGTGAACACATATTGTTAAGCGATTAAACCAAATCGCTGTGCGCTCACTTGATTGATCGTTTGCTTGATTAAATACCTGTGCTTTTTTTACTGCAGCATGGCCGTTTCGATTTAATGCACAGTAATCTATCCGGCACATTCAGTGTAAAGCCAGACTAATTCTGGGATTTCTTACATACAATATAAAGACGCCTATTAATTTTATGACGTTGGCATATTCCTTAGTGTATTTATATAGCATATAAAGTACAGAAAGCAACGGAACGGTCGTTATACCGTATTGAGAGAATATTCGATTAAGGTCGTTAGATTTATAGTGTGTATTTAAATAAAGACATCTTGTTCAACGGCACTGTTAACCTCCTCGAAGCGCCAACGAAGTCGTATGCTGATTCTACCGAACCCATACCGATCAAAAGCCATTTCCTTTAGCTTCCGTAAGATGAACAAGTGAACTTCTTGTACTACTATCGAGACACAACTTGGTCAGGCAGTGGCAGAATCTATTTTTATTAACCGAATCGGTAGAAATATTTCAATCATTAATTCTGTTACGATACGCACTTGCTTTGGATATTTAAATTCTCCCACTTTATTTATTAAGCTTCCTACAGAGTGTTTAATATAACGAAGAGAAGTGTTGCGGCGAATTTCGCATGCCAATCACGAGTGCGACAAATCACGATGCATTAATGTCTCGAAACTGGCAAGTACATCAATGCAGACTTTGTTGAGCACAATAACGCACTTCGTTTATTTTTATTATTTTCCCACATTTATTATGACACCGAGAAATGATAAAACACAATACAAGTCCACAGCGACACACACACTTGCATACACATTCCAGAGAAATGTCTGGCCTCGATGCAGTTGTCCTTGCTGGCCGGCGGCCACCGTCGGTGCATTCAAGAGTGATATAATGGACTGGATAGTATCTCTGTAGTAATATCGACAATCCATCGCACGCGTGTGTGTATGTATGTGTGCACTAGATTGGTAGTTGCTCATAATGTCTTCGTATAGAGCTCGTACAAAAGTCGTTTGTCAAATCGATTGGCAAAACAAGCAGCGTGCAGCCGGCAACGAGTCACAGAAAGCAATATTTTAAGCAACTCACAAAAAGAACACATGAAGTGCATTCTGGTGAGGAAGCATATTGCATTTGAGGTATAAATTGATGTCGGTTCCACAATTACTTGCATATATTTACAACAAAAACAACAAAAACATTAAAAATATTCATAGCACTGTCCTTCTAATAAATGCGAACACTATTTTTATTGGCATTTTACTTCTCTGACCGACTAAAAATGGGTTGGACGAAACTTCTCAGTTGAACCGTGTTTATATGTATGTGGATATGTATTTGAAATTAAAAGTTCTTCATTGTTTAGAACGGTTTTTTTAGATCGATTTTTGTTTAACATCAAAATTGAAAGCATCACATTCCTTTTTCATAGTTCTGAAATGCTTGCAATACCTTCTGGAGAGCACAATAGATCTTAGGTCACATTGCAAGCCTCATTTTATTCATGTTTAAGAACAATAACGTTAAGTGACTGTAAACAATTTATTATGTTTCCGAAAAAAACCTCTTATATCCATATTTCAGAAAAAAAATTAGTAAAAACTTCATAACAATTTTATAAAATTTCCAATCTTTAATAAAAACTAAACTTTATTTCGTCGGGTTTTGCACTAATAATACATAACTTACTTAATACAACACTTTAGAACTTTCGTTAAAACATGCTTGCTATTAACGGCACAAACATGTTCTTAAAACTAAATTATAGGATGGGAACACCACTCCCCCCCTCGTCAAGTCTTGCATATACCCTCTACGTTAAAATAAAACAAGCAGCAGAAGTTTAAAATGAAAGCGAAATTGAAATTAATAGCAAGACAACAATAACATCACAACAACAACATTCCAAAATGTGCAACAACAGCTGCAAGGAGGCAAGTGTGAGACCGCCCGACCAACAACGTCATTTAGGGATCATGCGCAACTGACCCAGTAAGCACAAATCATATCAGTGACCCACCGACACACACACACGCACACAGAGTGCAAATATGCCCGGAAGCAACAACACCACACCCTTATATAAATAGCGGCAAAAATGTGAATTGTATACGATGAGCATAACAGTAAACTTTCGATTCGCATTTGTACCTCCGGCCAGTTGTAGCGAGTATGCAAATTGCCATGGTTTGGCCTTGTTTTCTCATCTGCTGATACACTGGTACATACATGACCAGAGTTTGTTTATTTTTTAATCCATCTACTAGTTTTAGTTTCCGACTAACTCCAATGGCTGCCATAGCCCCATCCAGCCACCCGAAACTATCGCAGGTTCAACGCACAAGCTCCCGTCGGCCACCCGAAACAGCGTCCATGGAGGCCAGCGCCGCAGAGCATTCAACAAAGCACATTTCCACAACTTGGAATATTATCACAGCAGAGATAGTTGAAATCGGCGCGTGCAGCGCAGAGGAAAGGGTTGGGGGCAATGTGCTGTACTAGTATGAGAAAATTTATTTAAAGTAGACGAGCAGTGAATGGACCTGCCACCTCCCTAGGCACTGTGCTGGGAAACAATGCAGAAACAAGCACTGCACTTGCACTGCACTTCTGCCGCTTTATCGCAGTTTAATGTTGCCTCTGCTGCTGCTGCTCTGTCGGCTGCTTTAATTCGCTTCACTAAACTTTTGTGTAATTTAAATCCGCACTGATTAAAAACAAACATATAATAAATGTAGCATGCAAACTTATATTTACACTAGTGCATGAACTTTCAATTACAGGAAAACCAAGACAACAACAAAAACATTAATTAAAATATTTCTCTGAATTCTTTTAGAAACGCCTTGGACGAGTGCAATCGTCCAGGTATTCAAATACAAGCTGGTTGGGGGTCAACCTACGGCAAATGCCTCGGGTGTGTTTCTAAGAGACTTATAGTCCCTTAGCCCTTTAAACTTTATGTAGTCAACAGGAACGTCAGTTGAGCCAATCATTTGAACTTTTCCACATCCGATGCCGCAGTCCCCAAAAATTTATTTTTTTATTTTTTTGAGAATCGAAGTGTTACTCTTAGCCAATGTTATGTAAGGGCACAACAGACCCAAGGTCCCGTTGCAATCTGCATCTATTTGTTTTACCTTAACCAAAGTTCGAATGCAACATATATACAAGGTGCGTTCCAAAGTAAACAGGACTTAAAAAAAAACAAATGGTTATTTTCTTCAAAGTCAATTTATTTTATTCAAACTAGTCTTCTTCTGCTTCAATACAGCTTTCTGCGTGGTCCAAAAGCATGTCGAACGAGTGTTTTAGCTTGTTGACCGGTATGGCCGCCAGTATGCCGGTGCAAACCTTTTGAATGGCCTCTACGTCTGCATAACTCTTTCCTTTCATGGGCAAATGCACTTTTCCGAAAAGAAAGAAGATGCCCGCTGCCATATCAGGTGAATACCGGGAGTGGTTAATGGTTAAAATGTGATTTTTGGTCAAATAATAGGTCACAAGCGACGATCGAATGTTGGATTCTGAGCAATTTTTGGTCGTCAGTCAATTTGTGCGGAAAAAACCGAGCACACATCTTTCGTAAGCCCAAATGTTCGGTAAAAATGCGTTAAATCGATGTTTTGGAGAGTTTTGGAAATGTTCAATTCCATTTCCATGAATTTCAATGATGATTTCGGCTGATTTTTGATGAATTCACGCACTGTTTCGATGGAATCTCCGGTGATCATGGATTTTGATTGGCCCACATGTTGATCGTCATTTATGTCCTCACAACCACTTTGAAAACGGTGAAACAACTCGGACACTCTGCTATGGGATAGACAATCATCGCCATAAACTTGTTTCATTAAATGAAATGTTTCGGTAAAAGTTTTATCAACTTTAAAACAAAATTTAATGTTGGCTCTTTCTTTTCGCACCGATGCCACAAACATACTGAACTTAAAACACTTAAAACGCAATAACTTCACTTCCAATCCATGAAATGTCATGAAATTCTCACTGGACAATTGGTAAAGATAGCAGATTCTAACACACCAGTCGACATGTAGATGGCGCTAGATTCAAAAAATCCTTTTACTTTGGAACGCACCTTGTATAAGGTCAACCAGTCAGCACCAAATTACACCTTGATCCAGCAAACTATTCCGTCGTTCATTTAATGAAAAAATTGTATAAAGCGACCGAAATATACATACATTACATAGTTATCCACAAAGATTCTCACATTCGATATATCTGATTTATTTATGATGAATGAACCAATCAGAGGAACGAAACTTCTTCCAAATGATCGCGGTGGAAGACCCTTTGTCCAACAATTTAACAGACCAGTTTCATCCTTTATGATACTAAGTAGATGGATTTCCGTAACGGAGTCCGTGAGAAGTAGTAGTTAAAGTATCATTAATAGAGCATTAGGTAGGTAAGTAGGAGTGCAGCCCTGTTATATTTCGGGCTCAGTTAGCAATAGCAGTGCCATTTTGATGCCTAGTCGTAAACCTTTTTATTATTGTTGTCACGTTTAATTCTCTGGCTCAAACCATTTCGTGGTTTCGATGAATCTATTAATGTCCGATATGCTTTTGGTAGACATCCATTCAAGGTTTGATGCTTGATGGATTCCATGTGTGTCCGTGTCGGATCTGCCGATTGTCCAGAAATGTCCAGATTTTCGGAATATGCTCCCGGGCCTACCCCACAGTCCACTTTGGACCCATCGGTATAGACTGAGATGGTATCTTCCTCCCCTATTGTGACCTTTTTCCACTCTCTCTGGAGGGTATCCTCACCTGGAAGTAACTAATGAAATCTAACTTAGGGAGAATGTAGTTTGATTTATTGACGTTTACTCTGAGTTGGTTTAGAATAGCACTATGTCCATAGTTCTTCTGATTCCAACTACCTGATTTTTTAATTTTTATTGCGAACATGCTGCTATTTTGTGAATATACATGTCTAAGGGTAGTTGATGTAAGATCACATTATTATTATAGTCCAACTTAGCACTACTGACGTTATTATTTTGACAGCCATGGTATTAAGTAGCTTAACCATAACTAAAAATATCAGAAAGGGCGTGGTTATTATCCATTTCCCCCCCAAAGCAGTGTTTCGACCTCGTTAACGCGTACTTGCAGGATGCACAGCCCTTATGCAGTTACGCGTTTGACTCGTTTATGAATATATTACGGTGCGCCACCGCCGCCAACTCATTGTTATGCAATTAGCCACTTGGTCAGCCATTTAGAATGTTTTTGTGTCATTTAGTGACAAGTCAAAGCGGGTTTTAGTCGCAACCAAAATACTTACTCATAGCCCCGGTGCCCCGGTCAATAGGTAAAAACCGCCTTGTTGCGACGTTTACTCTGGCGCTGTCGCTTTTAAACACAATACCTCAACTGGTGATGGCCAACAACAATATTGCACGAGTACTCGTGGCGGATTAAAAGATCAGAATTCGCAGATATGCAAATTGCCGCTGTCAGTCATTCGGCGCACTCACTCATTTGCCCGTTTATCCATTCATTGCTGCAGTAATTCTCGATGCTTAAGCTTAGTAGCTACAATAAAGTAGTCAGGTCTCGACAGCAACGCGCCTCTGAGTCCAATTGTAGTTACGTACTCGTCTACTACAGGTCGTACATTTCTTCATGGACACATACGTATGTATGTATATGTGTGTGGGGCTGTGTTGCATGTATAAATAGTCAAACGATTTTAATCAATTGAAATGCAAATGATGGAGCGGCAAAATGTCAGTTTGTGGTTCTGAAATAGCCACTGACTTTTACTGCTATTCTGCTATTGTAGTTACATGCATTTTATTTTTTTGTTTTTGTAACTCGGCAGTGGGTCACTTTGATTAGCCCTATGAATGCAATAAAAGGACTAGCTAGGAAAAAAGGAGGATTTCTGGTCTTTTTCTTTTGTTGTTGTGGGAAGCTTTATCTTTTGACATTGTAAAACTAAATCTCTCATGAGTAACACGGTTGTCAAACGTTCTTTAGTGTGACTTTTCTTCAGATTATAACCTTTGAATGTCTGTATTAAACACTGTTCACTGACAAAAAAATATTTTGGATTACCAAAATAAAAAAAAAATATCAAAATTAAAATTAAAATGCAAAATTTTGAAAATAATTCAAAAGTATGCATAGTTTCCCATCCAGGAGTTTAGACAACTGCCGCCCTTTAGCGAGACTAATATCGAGCAATTCCCTGCAGGGTGTGTCAGTACGCTCTCAATTGTATTATGAAGGCTGAATGCAAAAAAATTTAACTTGTATTCATTATAATGTTTATTAACTTACTAACTCACTGACTTGAATGCCAAATGAGTAGATTATGAAGTAAGAGATTGGAGCGATTGCAAAACGATGGGTGCTGGCACAAACCGCTCTTTTCAATTAAGGAATTCAATAGAACAAAGCTGACGAACACTGAAAATTTACAGCCGCAAAACATGCCGCGATTTCGGTGCCACGAATACCAAGAACACATACAACAACTGCATATGCACACACGGCGTGCATTTACATTTTGAAATGAATCCTAATCTGCGTGTTCGCACCCGAGCCTTAACACATACTTGCCACATGTCGAATATATTTCATACTTACATGTGTTCCAACCTTGTTATTTGCATTCGCACCGAAACGTGACGTGTGCTTGTGTGTGTGTTATATCATCGCACGGGGAACGCTCGTGTGTAATAGTATCACGATCGCATTAATTTCAGTGCGAAGCAAACCGCTAACAATGCAACTAAATAAACAAAGCGCCTCCAACTGCTGCCCACTTGCCACCTCCCATAGGTGGCCGCATGTGAAAGTGGATTTATGCGTACGTATGTGTGTGTCCATGTGAGTGTGTTTGAATAGAATTGTGTTGGCGTTGCAGCGCTTAAGCTCTCAAACATGCTGATGGCATTGGCACGGCGCTAACCACATCGTCGTCGGACTAGCCGCACCGACCGGCACACAGGTGCAATAAAATAGTTGTTTATTTGCGATTTGATAAATAAATTTAATTGTCAGTGTCACGCGATTTCCATGCAAACACGCCGATGAAGCGCACAGATAAACAAATACAAACACACCGAAGTGTGGTTGTGTGTGTGATTGCAAACCGCAAATTATGCACACAGGCAGCGAGATATGACTGTGTCTAGATTTGTGGATAATAAATACGTAGCCACAAGTGAAAGCGTGGCCACTAAATGGGGAGTTCTGCCAGGAATAGGCAAAAGCTAAACGAGCTCGCAATCCGTTTTGTAGACAAACGCTCTTTGAATTTCGCTTTAACTGTTTTTATTTTTGGATAATGACATAGTGTACAACAGCATAAAGTTAATGCCACAAAAAGCTTAATATACATATCTGTACATCCGAAGGAAGTTTTGGGAACTAACGGATTTGAGGAAGAATGTCTGGATTTGGTTTGCATTCCTTCACGAACAACAGTAAACAATTGCATTGTAGCTTTGTATGTCAAAAATTTAAATTAATAATGCTTGCCATTGGTTTGATAAACTACCCTTAACTGGGTATAGATTATACATTTGTGACACTGTAAGTATACAGAATAGATCACCATGATGAGCTGAGCCATATCGGTATGCATGTCCGTCTGTCTGTATATATTTGAACTAGTCCACCAGATTTTGAGATATGAATTTTAAATTTTGCACCCACTCTTTTCATTGACCCCTTCGTTTACATTTTATGAGGTCAATGATCTGTTTTTTTTACATTTTGTGGTTTAATGACTCCTTTCTTTATATTTTATGAGGTCAGGGAACTTTTTGTTTTTATTTAGTCAAGTCAAAAGCCTGTGTTTACATTTAGCAAAGTCCAGAACCCTTACTTACATTTGAGGTCAATTGACAAGATATTTTCAGGAACTTTCGCACTAATTGTTACCCTAGGCAATAATATAATCTACAAACACATTGTCCAGATCGAATAATTAACAAGAATAAATATATTTTCAATCCCCTTTTATGCTTTAATTACACCAGTGAAGGGTATAATAGCTTTGATGCAACCGAAGTTCTCAATTTTTATTGTTTTTACATAAATCCAAAATGTCCGAAATTCTTTATGCAAAATATTGTTTTAAATAATAAAGTTTTTAATTAAAATGTTTTACAAATCTATACAGTTATAGCTCTATCCAACAACCAAGGTACGGTTATAGGTTGAAGAAACGTCAACAAAAAATCAGTTAAGGCATTTGTTCAAGATTTAAGTTCTTCAGAATGCTGCACTGCGTAAAATTAGTAAGGACACAAACCAATATGTGTCAGCTGATTGCTGAATGCTGAATGAATAGCATAATTGTGTTCTCCTTACAACATTGTATTTGTGGACTATTAGTTTCATTCTAGCATAGTGAATATAAATGTAAATTTATGATATTGTAAACTATATATACATATACCTATAACTTGTACATATGTATCATGTGGTGTGATGTTACAAAATCATCATTTCGTAATCGATTGGTGTACGACTTTTGTACAGCAGTCTTTCACTTCGTATATATAACTTTTAACAAAGCCAAGCTGGTTTACTCCAGTTACGAAGAGATAGTGATAATGATCCCAACTCTGTTCTGGAAGTTTCGATCCGATTAGCCCAAATTAGGATGGACTGTTTCTCGAAATTTTAACCAAGAAATGCGATTATAAGAGCAATGAAAGCCCTGTATATGTGTAGTAATAGTTAATATTGTAGAATTATATACAAATTATTTATTAATAATATTTTATCATGGGCATTTTTTGAAATAAAATTCAATGACTGATTTCAGCTTAATTCTCTGGAAAGGGAAATAAAACATTACTAATCTATTTTTCATATTCAAAAAGGATATTTTTTAGGATTTAACTTTTCCTATATAAGGGAACGTTAAAACAGCAAAAAACATCATATAAAACTCAATCAAAAGTTCTAGTTCAATTATTCACAATTAAGCATTTAAAAAAACAAGGACGCTATTGTTCGAGTGTATTTTGAATTTATATACTTTCTTTATAATCGTAAAAAATTTTATTGGTATAACTCTTATCCTTACACTCTGGTCTAATATACTGCGATATAATAATAAGACACGTTTTTTGTATAAGACGAAATTTTTAAATTCACACTCTATTACTGTGTGGCTTATTATGGCGATTATAGCCCTTTAAAAAGTCGATCCACCACATTTTCCTACAACCCCATTTACCCTTAGTCTTAAAAGCGAACTATTTATTCCGCTAGGCGAGACGTAAGAAGTGCTTGAAGTAATTAGTTGCATACATAAATTTCCTTAAACTATGGTAATTGTTTCCAAAGTGGTTATTTCGCAATCACCCGGGCAGATTTCCTACGGATATGCTCACAAGCAACAAAACCTTCGAACCGGGCTGTGGTTCTGCACCCCCCACTTTTTGCTGTGTAAACAACAAGTTTGGACGTGTGTAGTGGCGCACTCGGTATACCGCTGACTCAAAGCTGCTGGACTAATTACCCACAGCACTTTGCTAGTTTTGCACTTTCATTTGGTTTTATAGCCCGTCGAGTTGGTGTGAAGAGGTGCTTAGGAAACAGCGCTCGTCGGCGACCTCAACTTCCAAGCAATAGTTATTGTTGCTCTCGAATGAGTATTACCGCTATTATTTTTTGCAATGCTGTGGTGTGCCTCTCATGCTTATGCCGATTGTTTACTGGACACCGAACACAAAAATGCGATTCAACATTCATGGAAAAACATTTATGGGAAAAGTTAGCCCTTCGCTCGTGGGCATTCGCTTTCTTTATGAACCACACTGCAATGTGTGTGTTTATTGTTATTATTGTTTTTTCTTTCACATCGATTAGAATCTGCTTGGAAACACTACTGCCATAGTTTTTTGCCGCGATTAATTTATGGAAAGCACATTTATGTGCGTGCGAATCAAGTGAGTTTTTGGACCCTCTCTCAATATATTTGCTCAGACTGCTTAAAAAAATCATTCTTAAAGTGGAACTTAATTTCACACAAAATTTAATAATTTGAATTAATATTAATTTGTTACGATTTTATATGAAATTAGCTCGAATTCCACCGAACATAAGCGAGAGTTGAATAAAAATATGCCTTTAGAATGCCGCAACGCCATAATTCTGAGCCACAAAGATGGTTTGCAAATACATAATTTCTTGCACAAGACTTCATAAATCTGAAATCAGCTTCGCACTCATCAAAATCAAAATCGATTAGAGCAATCCAATATTTAATTTTAAAGTATTCGCAGTTATGAATTTCTATAAAATTTCTGAAGTAGAAAACGCAATCTCAATAAGAGTAGTAAAGAGATAAGGGAATTTTTCATCGCTTCATTGCAAAGTATTATTTGTGAGTATTTATTAGCTGCATTTTCATTTCTCATGGCGCATCATCAGTATAAAGAATACATGCATGTATGTATGTATGTATATACTTCACTCGTTCGAGCTTCATTGTCTGCTTGTCAACTTTGTTAAATTCATGACATCTCAATAAATCTCCAATTGTAGATATTTTATAAATTAATTGGCATGTCACTTAAGTATGTCCAAATCGGCTTATCAGTTGAGCTTCCTGTCAACCGACATCTCCTGCCGTGTGCCCACCTGCTCCACATTTACACGCACATACCTTACACGCGAACATAACTATGTGAAGAAGTACTTAACGGGATGCGGAGACTTACATACTTGCATACATACGTACATCGTCATCGCTTTTCCAAGCATTAAATCAAAGAGTTTGTCAAACTTAATTAATTTCTCAAATTTATGAATACAAGGCTTAAATAATGCGCAGAGTAAAAAACCCTACAAAAGACGCCATGATTTTGACAAAAGAGCTTTAGGTTCACTAAACAAATATACATATATGTATGCATGTGTATGTACAGGCAGCAGGTTGGGTTTGTGTTTGTGATATTTACTCAAACGACAAAAATAGCTTTGATTGTTTACTTTCCTCGATACCTAACAGGAGAAGAAGAGGTCCCAAATTTATTGAATTGTTTTTACAAAAAGCGACCTTTCAGTAAATATAAGAAGCTCTTTTTTTTTACTAGGTTTTAGAGTTCAGAAATGCTTTTCTGAGCAACTTTTACTGTACTAGTCGTTATAAATGGGTTTCTAGGATCCGTTGAATTGTTTAAATTGTAGCTGAAAATATTCGATATTCAAGCTAATTTGTGTGAAAGATTCATGAATGATTTGGTTTAAGCAGTGCCACTAAAATGTCACTGTTTTTCAATAGGTGAGTCCTTATTTCGAATATAAATTCTAAATAATTCCCTAGGAACTACAGAAAAACTTAGCAAGATTAACTAAAATAGCGTCCCAGTCTACACGCATGAAAGTAATTATCTTGCAACAGCTTTCAATACTAATTTGCCTTGAATCACTGTTCCAACACTTTTGCATTACACTCCTTAACGCAGTTCTATCGCCATCCACACGAGCATACACAATTACTGATCCAATAACCTCCTTACCGCTCTATCATGCATTTGATTTTCCTCATAAATGTTGAGGTGTTATAAGCAACAACAAATATGTGTTACACACGAGTATAACCACCGGCAATGAGCGAGACAATTTAGCGTGCGTGGTCTGACGAGCTCTGCTGGCGCTTGACTCCTTTGCCATTATCGGCGGTTTGGTTATTAATATTTCAAAGCGCGCTCCTGCTTAATGTTGGCGATTATCTGTGGAGGTTAACAATATATGAATGGCTTACACACATGTATCGTTGCTTCGTATCAATGAATATTTCTTGCATGTTGAAAAGAAATCCATGCTTACAAGCCATCGCACATGTTCGGTGTGTGTTCAAGGGGGAGTGTGGCCCCAATTTCCTTCGCATTAGCCTTTATGCATGTGATCAATTCATAAATTGGAATGTGCTATTCAAATGCGTGGCGTCTGCTCAGTCTTTCGGTCTGTAAATGTATACAAATAGTATTAAGGTACATACCATATATTGTAGTATCGCTCTTGAGTTGCTCTTTCGTGAATAATTACCAAAGAAATCGATATGAAAACCTGTGGAATACTCATCCTTCGAGAAGTTACATCCGCACATATGAAGTTAATTATAGACCTGAGATGATGAGGTTCTCAATAATGGTATGGAAGTTGCTCAATATAGTTTTGTATCCATAACACAGGCGCTGGTTCAAGTAATCATATAATACTATTTTTCTAAGGGATGCCAATGTTAAGTTGCCCTAATGCTCGAACATTTTGTATTCGTGCGATTTTGACCTGAATAAATGTGACGCGAGTACAAAATCGACTTGTTCATTCGACATCCATCATGACATCTAAAAGTAGGGTACCCGAGCTGCCGTGTTGCCGAGGAATTTTCCGTTTAACCTTGGGGTTCCTTTGTGCACACACTACTTTAATATAGTATATAAACACGACGTCTTACTCAGCACTGCTGTTGGACTGGCATTTGCACGAATATTAATATGTATGTATGGTTTAAGTTTGTATATGGTATGTCGTCATGTTTTGCTTGTTCACTTATTCATTTGCAATGGAGTTGTCAGGGAAATCGCTGAAATGTATTAATAAGTGACTTTGAATGTGAAAGCCTTTGTGTTGACAACTTAATGAAATTGATTTTTATTTGACTTCATTATTTATTCACGCAAATAAAAGAATATGAATGTATTTATGCGCACACACACACACCTCCACTTATTAAATATAATTGTGTTTTGAACTAAGGATTTTCATTCACATAAATTCAATAATTATATTTGTGGAAAATTTTGAAAGCGTGTGCGAGCAGCGTTTTAATAACATCACAATTTATAAAGTAGTCCAAAGTGCTTCTCTCATCCATCCGCAAGCTTGTACTTATAAACTTTATTGTTGCTTCAAACTTCCGCAGAACTTGCAAATTGCGTGACTCGCCACCAAATTCTTAAGTTATATTGCTCTGCGTTTTTCATGGGGTTTTACTGATAGAACTCAACTGGTTAAACCTCAAAGTATTTTGTCTTGGTCGCTTGGAGTCGGAATTTTAGAACTCTATCTTACGGTTCCGAAGAGCCGTTGGCAACTGAACTCTATAAAGAAAAGAGACTGAGGACAAAAGCTGTTCTGAAGAAATGCAATTTTTAAACTTAATCCAAGCACATGTCGCAATCTTCAAGCTTCTTTCTTAAAATAACATTTCTTTAAATATACCTTGTTGAGATTCGTTGTGAGTTAATTTCTTCAGCAGATGTCTATATATAAACGCATATGGGCACTTTCCATCGTTATTTCCTGATTTGAAATTGATAATTTATTTATACGCCTCAATACCGAATGCAAACGTTCTCTTTCGCGAAAATGTAAAGTAGCACATCACGAGCAAATAAATAAAACAAAAATGCAAATGCCATCAATTGCGAAACACTCCACACGCGAGTGTGTTGCAGGCGCTGCTTCTCAAGATTTTGTGTACTCGCGCGTTCACATTTTAAATAAAGCCGCGCAGACATTGCTCCTTTGCGGTTGCTGCCGTTGATGGTGATGGTGATGGAAAATAGCCGCGTCGTAGGTGAGCGACATGCCAGCACACATACCACATTTTCATGCAACCGCTGTCATTTGCACGCCCGGCCGTGTGTTGTCTGCGTGCCAGCGCCAGCTGCCGCGGCAACAAAGAGTCTGTGTAGAAAAATAGCAGGCGGGGAGGCAAGAACTTACGCACACTGCCCCCCACATCACCCCAAGCACACATGCACACACATACAGGCTGGCGCTCATTAACAAGTGCTTGGTTAGGTTGACAGCGTTGTCCTTGATGTTGCTATTAAAATGTCTGTGAAAACGTGTAAATGTGGAAATATGAAAACGTACGCAGAATGTATTGCTGCGTCTATCTATGCCTCCGATGTGTGGATGTGTGCGTATGTGCGGGTGTGTGCGCGTGTTTTTGTCGATTTTCATTTGCTGTATAGTCAGTGAAGGACTCAACTGACTACCAACGAGCAAGGCAACTGCTGGCAGTTATTTGTCCATTCATCCTTTCTGCCTTCGTCTGCCCGAAAGTCACCTTTAACCAAGCGAGCCAACTGCGGCAACCAGCCGGCCGCCCGACGAGCTGATCAACTGCCTGGTAAAGGCCACATATTGTTCTTTCCTGTGGCTTTTGAAGTAAATTAACTGCGAATGAGTAACAACTGCAAAGCGCGTAACAGCATGTCTTTCATCCACACTTCCCCTCAACCACGTGACGCGCCTTCCGCTTTCAGCTTTATGATCTGCAATTCACGTGAGAGTGGGATAAGGTTTGAATGCGGTTGACATTGTCGTTCGCTTACACAAACATCCATACAATGTACATATATATATTGGTATAACATCGTAAATTTACCTTAAAGTTTTAATTTAAATTCTCAACTTTTAAGGCAGATGAAAACACGATCTATCCCATTTGAAGCGTCTATGTTAAGCTGATTTCGAATGACCATCAGAAAATTTTTTTTCATCCAATCGAAAGGCTTTACATTATATATAGTCTTGATTACATCAATAAGCTTAAATTCAATACAAAATTATTATCAATAATATGTTAATAACAAAATTGGCATGACAAATCTTTAGTTTTTTGTAAATGTTGCACATCACGACCAAATTGTATTAATAAAAACCGTAGATATACCATATGTATTTACCAATATTAAAAATTTTGTGTACCGTCCAAAGCATTAGACTTTCCTTGTATCAACATCAAAAGAAATAAGTGTGGGCAGTAGCAGCTAATAAGGCATAGTTTTGTAAAAAGATTATTATAATTTGAAATATATTTAGAGGTGAGACCAGTTTATGTGTCGTATCGCCAATGTTCGAACAATCGAATTCAAGTTTCGAAAAATCAAAAATAGTACCTTAAGGGCTGATTTCTTAATGTCTGGATAGCAGCCATCTGTCAAATAAGGCTTGAGTAACTTAACCAGGACTTCTTCTTTCGGTAAAGAAACCAGAACTTTCTTAACCAGAACTTAACTGTGAACTGCGAAACTAGATATTGAGAAATTGGCCGTAACTCTTTTAGTAGTACAGCTAGCCTCGAGCGTACAAGTTTTCAAGGCTGCATCTCCGAAACTATTACTCGGATCAACTTGAAAATTTAGGAAAATATTCTAGAGGTATTTTAATAATAACGAGCCAATAAAAAACAGCATTAATGATAAAAGAACAGAAAAAATGTCATCCTATTATAAATCAGCTTTCACATTGCTTTCTTTCATACCTTTACATACAATACAATAAACGTTGAGCTTCCCATTTTTCTTTTACCTTTGAGTCTGGATAATCATTTAGAACGTCTTCTACGAATCCTTTTAGGAAGGGAGTCTCTTTTCACAGCTACTTAGTATCGTCATTTCATTATTTAATGATTATGAGGATGACTTAGCCAACTTATTTGAAATTTCCTATAATAATTTTAATAAAATTGACCGACTCATTTTACTTTTTCCAAAAGCTTGATTAAAATATTCTGAAACTTTCAGAAACCATAAATCGAAATTCACGGAGCAACTGTCACTCTTACCTTTTGAGAGGGTTGAGAATGTTGCATTTTTAAACCTGTTAACATCTTGAGAAAAGGACACACAATTTTGAAAGCCCTAGCATAGGGCAAGTGGAACATTTTTTTGAGAGAACAGAATGCTATAAGTCTTGTTATCATCCCGAAAAACTTTGCACTAAAGAGAGTTTATTATAATAACTCTGTGTATATCTCGATTATTTTTAGGTGTTACAAACAACCGATAGGTGAGTAGATTCCGATTCAATGTATGCCCATCCGTCTGGCCGTACGAGCGATAAATTGGGCAAAAACTTTGGTATCTTGATTAAAAAACTACTCCATAGCACCCAATAGAGGTTGGAATTACCCTTTGTTTCGAAATAGAAGTGGGTAGTTGAGACTAATTTTAATCAATATAACAAATTTCCTCAGCAAAAGAAGTGTGACGCAAACAAACGATAAAAGTAGTTATTAACAGTTCTCTCACGGTTAAGTTATCTCGCATTGCACAACAACAAATATTTAGTTTTTCCGTTTATCGCAATAATATTGCGCATTTTATGATTTCACTTCTCTGAACACTGTAGAATACAGCGATTTTTTCACTCTGTTCTGTCTGTCAAACAAATTTCGAAGGTATTTTATCACTAAACTAATTTTATTATGTCAACCACTTTGAGCGACCGCTGCTTTTAATTTAAATATTTATTTATTGAGGTGGTGTTTTTATACACGTGTATTACAACGCTGTACAACAAAAACAATTTGAAAACATAGATAATTTATTTGCTAATGAAATGTGTAAAAAAAAGCCAATCAATTTATTGATAACTGCGAAATTCCATTTACAAATCAAAGTTCACAACTAAATGCAAATACGGCTGAATTGCAATCAGTGCAAAAAAACGGAAAGCGAATGATCGAATGCCGACTCGTGTTTTCGTGTATATTTTGCATGCTTATTGGGTTTATTTAGAAAACTTTCGATCAAATTGGAAATTCAATGGACTGCATAAATTCAGCCAAAATCGCCCAAATATCTAACTGAATATATAACAGTAACGGTACATACATATAGTATATGCATGCATAAAATAATATTATATTGGCTTAATCATTTGTGCATTTACCCGTTAGGTAGAAACACCGGATTTCATTAATTCAAAACTTCAACTCGCTAACTGTTTTTATATTTTACTGAGTAAATTTGTTGAACTCTCATAGATAGCTTCTGTCAACGCTAATACGACAAAGAATCAATAAATTTTTCAAAAATTATTTTAAGGAACTGAGTGTGATTTTGGGATAGAACAAAAATTAATACGAAAACGTAAAAAAATGCAACCTGTTCGCAATTTCGTTCAAGATCTTTTTCCACTTCACCGGTCTCCAGCATATTGTTGTTGTCGTCCGAGCGGTGGCCGCTTCTTGAGGCTTAGGAACACGCTTCCCACGCCCCACGCCATTTTCCCGAACCTCGTGTGCAGAAGACTCCCGGCCACCTTATTGATCTTGAGAATGTAGCTCTGGCCTCCATCTTCGTTGATGGATATCGCCACGCTTAACACGTTCCAGTCGCCAGTTAACAAGTACAGATTCTGCCTTTGTAGCAGCCGCAGAGCATTTTTCGGATCCACCATCGCGTTGGGCACCGATGTAATACTGCCGCAGTCTACCGCCTCCAGCTTCACTCTCTTCCACAGGTTTGGAAGCGTTCTGACCGCTTCCCTTACTCACGTTAGGGTCGGGTTGTCATTGCATTTTAAGATTTTGATACCGCAAAACCATCATAATCCATCAAATGACGGCATGGGTACGCTCGGTTCGACGTCCATTCTCAAGAAGAGGGCTTCCAATAGCTTGATTTCTTCAGCTCTTGTAATATTTGTCCCAGCGAGTTACAACGTTCTATGAGGTCGACGGTCAAATGCCGTTTCACAATCTCATTGGACGCCGCCGCTGCCTTGTGCTTGACGTCTAGCTTCCCAGCTACGTCTTTGCACTTGCTGTGATATTAATTTTTAAGTAAAATACTGTTATCTCAAAGCAATTATGAGAATGAAATATATTTCAAAAAGACGCCAAATTAAACTTTTGTAGAACTCTTCAAAGAGTATTTATTAGCGAAGAAGAAGAATAAGTACTCCTTGAATAACTTTAAATCCTCGCGCAGCCTTCGCATTTGCAGCAATTTATAAATCAGATAAGTGCACGTGTGTGCACACAAATATATAATATTATCCCACTCGAAAGCTCAAATAGCGGCAAATGCACACACGCACAAGCGAAGTGGATGCAAACATTCACTTTCGCTCAACAGCCAGCCAACTTAAACTGGAGCAAATGCTGGTACAAAAACACCAACACACTCATATGCCTACTCACACACTGCACACATGTGGATGCGGGGCCAAAAGCAAACACCTCGAATAGGAGATAACGCAGCAACAAAGCCAAAGCAGTGAAAAAATAGCACAAAATATTGATTTATTTATTAGCATATCAGCATAACAGAAACAAGATAAATGTTACAAGATACAAGCCATTCGCCCAGATGCGAGTGGATAAGAGCGCTGCGTGGCGTGACGCGGGCCGGGCTGAGGTCGGGCGCAGTGAGGCATGTCGATGGCGTTGCCGGTGCTTGGGTGGCTGCGTGGTTGGTTGTTGGCTGCTTATGGCTGGTTAGTGGCGCTGCGGTGCGGAGAGCGCCAATGTCGATGGCTCGGCGCTAACCAGCATTGGGTACACGTATCATGTCACTAACCGACATTTGATGCTGCATTTCAAATTCTAACACCATCAGCAGCAAGAGTAATGGCAACAGCAGCAGCCGAGATGACATTGGGAATTGAGAATGTGGCAAAACAAAATATTTGCCCTACACAAGCACACATGTGCTGGGACCCAGTGCGAGTGGTTGCGTATGTGTGCCAAACGAACGCTGCGTGTCGTGCGAGCGTGTAGCAGATTGATGCTGCGTGGCATGAAATGGTCACCATACTGTTGATGCCCGCTGCATGACTAATGGCGCTTTCGACGATTTATAAGTTCTTTGCGAGAATTTTGTAAAATCCATACAAGTCTGTTAGGTAAGGTGGGAGACAAACAATTTTGATTTCTTTTTCGAAAGAGAAATATGGGCGTAAACTGTTCTACAAGTAAAATTTTTAAGAATATAGTATTTCTTCAAATAATAAAAGCTTCAGATAAGGAAAAGAAGAGAAAAGAAGAAATAAAAAAATAATAAAAGTGAAAGGAGCTTATGGGAACAATTTGAAATCTCATTGGAAAGCATTCCTCCAACACTCTTTTTTACTAAATACATATCGGAATTTGAACTAAATCTTCGAGGTTCCTGTTTGTTAAGACGCATATTTCACATTTAAAGCGCATCCATTTCTTCCCATTATTTTCTTCCCGCGCAACGCCACCCCAATAACCCTATTCGCAACATCTCGGCATAAATAACAACATACATACATGTATATTTATGTGGGAGACAGCAAGTAGGATGATTCAATGTCACTTTGTCACATACTTCACTCGCTTTTCTTGCAATTTATTGACAGCTACAACAACGCATTCTCCCGTTGACAACATCTCGGGAGATTTGTTTTCCTCCAGCATAATTGTAGCTTCAGCTCAGCGTCACTTTAGCTGCCATCATGCGCGTGGTATTCTCCACAATCGGCTTTCAAGCTTTTTCTGTTGCCGTTTGATGGGTGAACTGTATCGCACTTTTTGCCTTACCATTTTTCTTCCTTCCTTATCTGCCGCTTGTTAGCAACTAACCAGCTGTCGGGAGCATGTAGGGATGCTTGTATCCTTCCTCTGTTGCTAGCTTGGTGTTTGCGAATGATTTGCATGAGCAAAAACGCATATATTTGTTATATTTGTTATTTTTGATTCAAATACCTATGCGTTTGTACTTTGTATCGTGGGAATATTCACACAACTCTATTCGAAAGTAATTGAGATGTCTTTGACATCTTAAGCGACAGACATTCTTCAAATTAAGTGCTTGTTTTAACAGGTATGAAAGGGAAAGAGAGGCTGTATTATACATTCTCGCACATTGTTAAAATTAAGAATGTTTATAGTCTTGTCGCAAAACAAATATTTACTTGAAAATCAAGCGGACCAGCGAAAATTGGTTTTTAATGATATGCCATCTGAGGGTAGATATGAGCAGATTTGGTAGCAAGACTTTTTATATCAAGCCATTATGCTTATATGATTTTATTAACATATTCTAAATATTGACGGATATAAAGAACTAAATCCAGTAAAGGCAGAGAAGTTTATAAATTTTATCCAAGAAAAAGTTTGACTAATTTTATTCATTTTCTATTAATGATATATATAAGTATAATATTTTCATTATCGGTATATTAGACTTATGTCCAGTGTACTTAGATATCTTTCATATCGGCCAATATGTGCAGTATAAAATTAACTACAACGAAGGATATCAATACATCGAATGAGGCATAATTCTTATAAGGGAAGGCAGAGAAAGCTCGCTTCAAATTTCACTCTCCTCCCTTTCCAACTCCATTTATTGGTATTTTCCATGTTAGGTTCTCTAATAGACGCTTATTAACTAAAGTGATCACTTAATTAATATTTTTCCTATTTATTTTCGCCTGCCGTAACTATAATAAGGAATTTATCCATTGTCACACACACTGCGTACACGCGCCTACATGAGCGCACGTTTAAATGCTTAAGCTAATGCTTACCGCCTGACCCACGTAACACAAGACAGCTCTGTGTAGAGCTCAGGGTGTTTTATTACCAATTAATTAATTTAACACGAATTTTATGCGCCACTTTTACTACAACATTAGCTATTGACATTTTTGCGCCCGAATAAACAGCCGTAACTATTGGCTTGGATGTGCGTCTGACCCCCCTGCGTGCGTGTGCACATGCCTATCTGTCTGCCAATACATGGAGCGTTATTGATTATATTATCCACTTACATGCACGGCCAACCACTTTGGACTCCCCAAAATTTAATGTCTGATGATGAGGTGCTAGAAAAGTTTCAATGGCCGTGCAAAGGTCCTTTGCCTACTTTAATGATTTGTGTGTGATATTATTCTTTTTATGTTTCTTAAGTACGTAATCTACTCTGTGTACTATATATGGAAAATATACGTATGTATGTACACATATGTATATGTGGCCAGCTACTGATAGCTCGAACATTTTTTTGTGGCCTTGAAAACGTAAAGCTCTCTCAATCAGTTTGCTTGTAAATAGGAAGATGGCTTATTAGTGTCATAAGTTACAGATAATCCTTAGGCGAATCTTCGAACTCTTCGAGCTCACAAAATGCATGCATTGCCCCAATAATTTAAATCGATACAGTCTCCCTCACACCCGAACGCAAGCTCATAATCCCCTTTAAGGGATTAGCAAATAGGCTTACAAAGGCCATCCCACTTTTTGCAGTCGCGCTGCATATTTTGCTGCTTAAAGGTTTGGCCAACGAAACGAAAATTTAAGCCGGAACTGAACGCGCCGTAGTGAGACCGTCATGCAGCAAACAGGCTATGAATGTTTGCACAAGTTTTACCTCTAAAAATGTGTAGAAATAAACAAGGACTCAGTTTCAGCTACAATTTCATGTCCCAAATGCGAGGGATTGGGGATTGTTGGAACGGCATTTCGAAACAATGCATAGAAAATACTTGTATGTTACACACGTGATTACACGTTGAAGAGTAGCTGAGTGCATACACCGCTAACGATGCAAAATAAATAAATACTACAAATAAATTTCGCCAATTTGAAGAGTGACGCCTTTGCGTGTCACTCGGTCGCTTGGTCGTTGGGTCAACGTGTGCCATCCGTCGTCAATTTAAATGCGATTTCACGATATTATAACTGATTTTCTACTAAATACCGAGCGCATACCACGCCAATTCGTCGCTTTTGGGGGTCACTAAAACGTTATTGTGCAACGCTCTACTCCGACAAAGCTGGCAGGTCGTGCTGGTCTCGGCCTAAGAGCACAAATAATTCTCGCGCACTCGGCAACTTCACTCTGAGGCTGCAACTTCAGAAAGTTAATGCTTCTCTTCGAATCTGTTTGTGAACCTTGGCAGTTATTCGCCGTTATCGTAGAAATCATGTTCGAAAAGTGCGGTATGTTGAATAACAGTCCAATAACAGAAGCGCTTTCATTAACAGTACTGAGAGCACTATTGAAAATGTAGAGTGTTAAGTGTGAGTGAGATTCTTTGCTGTTACAAATACAAATATTGCATTCTCAAAATGCATCTGAGGATAAAGTGATTACATAAGTTTATATATTTATGCAACTAACAGAGCTTATGTATAACTTTTTGACAATAGGTGACATGTGAACCTAGAATGAAGCCATGAACTCAGTATCAGTGTGGTGGTGTGGTGTGGGCTTTTTTAAAATACGAGTTTTCGCTATACAAATGAATTATTGTAATTAAGGTTAAGCATTTCGTTGATTCCATCACCAAAACCAATTTCTCTGGGCAAACTGAGAATGTTTTCGTTTAAATATGCCGTTCAAAAATATTTTAGATGCAAAAAGTTATACTCTCAATTGAGTAGTCGAAACTATTGTACTTAACCTTGAAATCTGGCAAAGGGTTTACTATATATTTCTGTATATTGACATTATCGAAGCGTTTCGATTAGCAGAAATCAGGCGATAGTCGCCATTACCTCTTTGCTAACGAACATTCCAGGCATTTTACTTCGTCGGCTTATGCTGTTCGTTGCATTTGTGGCAAGCTGTTGTTATTGCCATAAAGGGCTCATTGCCACGGTCGCATGTCATAATTAGCAACATTTTACGATTGACACTTTTAATATCTGCAACAATAAAATGTAAATTTTGATTACGACAGCGCGAAGGCAATCACGAAAGTGAAAACATAAACGAACGTGCATAAATACACACACACACAACCATTACAACTGAGTTCCTCGCAGTAGAGGCCGGCGGTGGTGGACCATCTCGGTAGGATGCTGAGGTAATCGGAAAGTGACGATAAACATGAGCAGATAAGATAAATTCCAAGCGAGTGTAAGCACTGAATGTGTAGAATATGGCGGAAGCTGAAATTCGAAAAGTTGTTGAGAACCCGCCGAGTTTACACAGAAGATTGCGCTCCTCCGGCAGTTTTCTTTTCTAAAGTTTAAGAATGTTTTCAAGCCGAGCTCTAAGTAACTGATGAAGGGAAAAGCGAAAACAAGAGTCGTTAAGCAGCAAAAGTTAGTGGACTTTATTTAATATTTTCTTGTCATCAAAATAACTTTGGGAACTATTAATTTGAAATAGAATAATCATTGATTTCTGTGTGGAGACTTGGCGCATAAGTTCTGGACAACTTGCGTATAAGAAAAGAAAAAAACTTTAACTTCGGTTGCCTCGAAGTTAAAATATTCTTCACAAATACAAAAGGTCCTTAGAAGAACTTGAGACTTTGTAGCGCAGTTATATGCTATAGTCATCTGATCTGAAAAATTTCTTTTAAGATTGGATTATTTCCTTGGGCAATAACCCATGCCAAATTTAGTGAATATAACTCAACAAATGAAAAAGTTTTCCATACAAGATCATGATTCCGATGGATCAGTTCGTACGGCAGCCATATCCTATAATGAAAATTTCTGAGATATAGGTGAATCACTTCCTTCACTTTCCTTCTTGTATATATGAACAGAAATTGACTGAAGTGAATCCTCAAAACAAGCGATGGTATCTAACGAGTGAACGCCTCCGTTCCTAACTGGTTCTAATTAATGCTGGATAAATATTTGTAGGCTTGACTTGGTGTAATACCTAATTGTAATATTTACTATAAGAGTATATAGCAAGCACAGCCAAGCAGCAAGCTGAATATCGCACTTCATATTGCGATTTTCGCTTTGCAAACTTCTCTCCGCTCTCTCCACAGCCAGTAGTTGCGAACGCTGCCATAACGATGGGTATAAGACAAACGCGCCAGTGGCTCCTTAGTCACAATTAATCAACAATTAGAAATTTTAATGACCTTGCGGCAGCAAAACACATGAACACACATAAATAAGTAGCTGCGGCTATGTTTGTTTGTGGATGCGTAATACGGCTAAGATCTCCCGTTGTGCGCTGCTTGCTACTTGTGCGCCGTCTTTGGGAGCAGAAAAACACAAAGTACGAAACACAAAAGCAGGCAAAGTGTAAAATTAGCTGTGAACGTGCCAACAGCACAGCCACCAGCCTACAACAGACGCTCATCGCACACACCCGTGCACATAGCAGATACACAACCAAACACACACCCAAGTGTCGTAGGTACAGCGCTGGCCAACCAACTGACCAAGCCGCAAGTCAATTAACTAGGCCGAGAGTTGAGCAAGTCCAGCCAGCAGATGTCAAGCAACGCATTCAACGGACATAATGACTACCCGAAACGTTTGCCTCGCTGCAGCAACAACAACTTTGTATTTATGTGCGCGCCTAGACGCATAGACATGTCACACACACACCGACATGGTAAGGTGGTGTGCTCTTGTATGTTTTTACCGCCGTCAAACGTTTGGAAATTAATTGAACTGCGCATATTTTATGCCTCTAACAACCGAAGATAATAGCGATTGTGATCTACGAGCATGGTAAGTCTCGCTTGCATATGCACATGCGCATAGGTGTATATGCCGGCCAGCATTGGTGTTTGTTTGTGTGTGCGTGCGTGTTGGTTGCTCAAGTGCAAAGACTTGTTGAGCGCTGACTTGGTTGCAAGCGTATCGGTTAAATGAACCGATCATAGATATATGGCCATATGTGGGCTTCTAAGACTGAGATAAACTGGCGCAAGAGTAGATTGGCTTGCGGTTGTGGGCAGCTTCTTCCGACGGCTGCACGCACTGGCAACTATATCACTTTATGTTTATGTGCTTCATATGTCAGTAAACGAGTATCGGACAGTGTATGTAAAATTAACTTATATAACTTGCCCTGTTGGGAATAGTCAGACAAGTGAATTGAACCCATTTTCATTCCCAGAATCCATGAATATAGTACGTTAGTCGCGACATTTTCAAACACAGTTACTTTTTGAAATTTAACTAATCCGAAAAATAGTCCAAAAAATATAAGATTTAATGGAAAGCCATACTTAAAAGTGCAATCCTAGCATATCATAGAGCTGACGCTCAATTCCTGGCAACAACAGCATTCAAGTTTCATTCAAATAACTTTTCCAGTCTTTGCTCATTCCCATCCAGACAGCACTCTTATGGGGCAATCAATGTTCATGAACAGTGGAAAGCAGTTTCAAACTGTAAATAGCTACATATATATCATCACTTCAGATTATCCCTGCAGGGTTTCACGCGCCTGCATGTCTTGGTTCGTGTTGGGCTCTGGCACCTCTGATATTTGGTGTTTGATGTTCAGCAACACCAAATAGTGTTTGTTGACAGCTTTCTAACACCCAGTCCACCGTCAACACCGTCAGCTTAGTGCCGCTCCCCAACGCAGCGTCTTTGTTCAATTTTGCAGCCGAGCTCATGTCAACCGGCCGTTTGTGAAAAATTCTCGCAGCAGTGCGTTCAATCACTGCTGGAAACATATTTGTCCTGCCACACAGCCGGAGGGCGGCCGAGTTAAGTTCGCCACACACACACACCTTCGCTTTGCCGTTGTCTCTCTATATGAATACACACGACCAGGCGACACTTTAACGATACAGCGGCGACTGCACATTCATCGCTGCTAACGCCGTTAGTGGCATAATGAGACGGCCGCGTGGAGCAGCCCAGTTTCCCCATCACGGCCACCGTCCTTTGCACGCTTCCCACTGCTGCTGCTGCGCAAACACAATCCATCATCTGTTGCTGGTAATGCTGATTGCACTGGGAGCTTCCACTGAAAAGTGTGTGTCTTCACTTACATACATACCCACATATATCTAACCATCCATACCATTCAAGGAAGCGATTATAAGCTGCGAAAATTTATGCCATGTTTGCACTGCCATAATTTAATAGATAACCATCTCCCCACCGGTTTGTGCAGCGGGGTCTGGTGCAAGGCAGCTAGCGCGGACTCGTATGTCTGCATGGCGATCTTTGTGTATGGTGTTGCTCTTTCGATGCCTCTGAAGTTCCCTGAATTCGCACCAATCAGGAGTAATCATTGCAGCGCAATTATTAATCTTGCCAACCGCTGCGGCCTCGCATGAACTCACATCTTAACGTCTGCTGGTAATGGCACACTTTATTGAATAATTTATCTAAGAATTTCGTAACTAATGATCGCCTTTGCAATTCTCTTTAAAGTGCTGGCGTAAATCAATAGAATAGAAACTAATCTGTGAATCATTGAATTTTAAACGAAGCAAAATGATATGCCTGAAATGGCCAATAAACATGTGAGCGTAAGTATACCTGGCAAGTCAAGCTGCTGAAGTTAATTAAAGCCTGCTTTTCTGACACAACAGAAGCTTAATTACAGCAATAATAACACACATTGAAAGCGTATATAATGTTTATGCATATACATATGTATGTACTCTCTAAAATTAAAAAACCAATCAGATTAATATTTAATCTAGTACTTAATTAAACGAAGGAATAAGCAAAATAAAATATTTGACAAAATAGCGGTTTCTAAAAAAAAAAAATCGATTTTTGACCAACTTTTTGGCTTTAAATTGTTTATAAAAAATTTTATCGGTGAGAGAAAGTCTTCGGATAATTAAAATATTAAAATATATTTAAGAAGCTCGTGTTAAAATTTGAGTCTAATCAGTTTAGCATTTTTATTTTTAGTTTAGTTTTCGAGTAATGTTGGTCACCGACTTTGAAAGCACCATTTTGAGAAAAACGCTTTTAAAGTTCCAAGTACTCTGAACGCCTTTTCAAATTTGCGTGTCACCTCGAAAATATTCACCAGAGCAATATGCAATTTTCTGTGCGTCTTCTTAAATATATGCACATTAAGAAAATAAAATGAAAAAAAACAGATTTTTTTTTGAAAATTCTAACTGTGTTTAACCGCTTAACGAAATACCAACTGTGCCCGTCCTATAACGCTGTCCTACATCGGATCCTCTTAAATTCACGGTATTCAATAGAAGAAGTGGTTTATGGGCGTCGAATTTACATCAGGCGAGCTTACAGATTCAATTAACTAACTATTAGAATAATGCGTATTTTTGAAAAAAATATTTCCTCCCCAACTCTTTCAAAACTATGCGTTAATTTTATATGATGACAACATGTTCAAGTCTGAATACAAGTATAAAGCTAAAAAATGTTTAGTTTTACTTTAAAACAATCTACTTATGCCACACACACTAAAATGAGAAGCTATCAATAAACAACCCACACTCGTTGTTTAAAGCATTTTCCATTTAAGTGATTGAATGATAAGTTTTATGATACATTAGAGTAATGGGGTTTTCGTCGCTTTACATTCCTCACACTTTATTGATTCGAGCATCATAAAAATATTCCATTTAAAAATGTTGAAATTGAATTAACATTTTTATATTTTTTATTGGAGAAATTTGCTCGAGCAGTAAGTAATTCTAACTGAGAAAATAGTTTCATGGTATGAGACTGACCACACCAATGGAAAGGTGGGCGTTGAAACTAGCTGCTAAAGCATTTGTATTTTATGCGATAACGGAAAACATTGCACACCTAACAACAACAACAATATACGCGCCATAATTAGAAATCGGTGAATGACTGCGTCAAAGAGGTGAGTAAAAAGGTTGAGTAATATAAAAATCATTTGAAACAAACAGGAATCATTGGTGCCTGTATATGGCAATAACATGCCGGACAAACTTGTTAATGAGATGTCACATAAAGAAATACTCTAAATCAGAGGTGAGGGTTGTCGTTAGAATTGTAAAGTGGGCATTTTTGAGAATCCTCCAGGAGTCTGTTAGCTTCACAGATAATCGCGAATGTGACTCTGACTGCCAAGAGATGATCTCGGATAGACAAATGTGCGTCGATAATTGAATTATCGGGCGATAATATTAGTAATGTAACGGATATATTAACGTATAGCTTAGTTAAGGGTGGCGTATAGGTACTTAGTCATAAGTATGACCGGGATAAAGTAAAGTACGAAGAAATCTTAACCTATAGAACCCAAACTAAATTAGTTCACTTTTAAAATTCAAATAAAGTCATTAAGAGTTCGGCAAAAGTCTTCTGCGTTCGTTTTCATAAGGAAATTATAATCTTATCACACTTTTGCAATAAAATAAAAATTTAATTCTGGCACCTACCATTTACGCGGAGTGGCAATTTCGACTGCAAAATCACGCACAGCGTTTTTAATAACTGTACTTATAGCAAGTAAAATAGGCAAATGCTTGAAAGCTACGATAGTCTGCTTTTACGAACACACACACACACCAGCATGAGTACATGAACTAATATCAATTACATATGGTTTGAATATATACATACATACATATGTATGTAAGGTGCCTTCTTAAGGCACTCTGCACGTGCAGCACCAACGGCGGCCGTGATGTCGTTAATTCTGTCGTTTATGACACTTTTATTATTACACACTTCCAGCGAGCTTTGGCAATAAAATAAATAATAAAAAGATCTGGAAGTAATATGGAAAAAGTTTAGCACAAAAGGAACAAAGCTCCGACAAATCTATAACGACTATAAGCCGACACATCGCTAGGTGTGCTATAACAACAATTAACACCCATGCACACACATACGCGCACACACACATGCCACATGCATGTGTGCGTACATATTATTTGTTCGTCCATAAACGTCAGACATTCTGAAATTTAAATGTCTAGTTAGCGTTTTGTTAAAATATGCCGTTCCGATTTTAGTGGTTATTAAAATAAAAGTCCAGCGTTTATTGGCCGCCACAACTGCCGACGGAAATCGCGAATACCAGCAGCTTAATTGCCGGCTGTTCGAGCGACAATAAAGGCAGAAGCGGATCCGGTGCAATAATAATTGCCTTAAGCGATAATTTCTACCAAAAGCTGCGTTGGCCGACCTCTGTCAATAAAGGAATGGCCGATTAAGAGATCGTTTGTTCTATGAGGTTATTGCCACAGTAAATGAACGCTCAAATTTAGTACAGAAGTGATAGAAGAATGTGTATTAATTTATTATGTATAAATAAATTGCCCTACTAACATGAGGGTAATGAAGGTTGGCTGAAATTCTTGTTGTAGGCATTCGCAAAATGGGTTCCTAATGATTGCGGCTCTTATTTATAGAGTGAAGATATGTACATATATTAAACAATTAGTCAAGAAATCTTTATGAGGACTCAATCTTGTTGAGGTTTAGCCGGTTATACAAATCTATATTCGAATCGACTGACTCTAGATAACTTGTTTATTTAAAGACTGAAGTCCTATATCTCACGAACTACTTTACCAATTTCCACTAAATTTGATGCCTGCTGAACGGCAGTGAAAGTGTAACATCTGGAGACTGCGAACTCAGTTCGCCAATCGAAGAGAATGGAAAAGATGTTCCATACTGGACGATTGGAGTCTTAGGGTCTCTGCCCAATCCACAACAAGGGGGACTCTACAATCTGCCCCAATTATTTCGGGATAAGCCTCTTTAATATCTTATTACATTGTCGAGCATAGTGTGCAAAAGTACACCGCCAGCAAACTGATAGGACCTTATCAGTGTGGCTTTGGACCTGGAAAATCTACTATCGACCAGTTCCACGAAAAAGAACTGCCTCTATGCCTCCATGTCTGAACTTGGTATTCCTGAAAAGCTAATACGGTTGTGTAAGCTGACGTTGAGCAACACCAAAAACTCCGTCAGGATCCAGAAGGACCTCTACGAGCCGTTCTTTTACCAAGCGAGGCTTTAGGCAAGGAAACTCTCTCTCGTGTGACTTCTTCAATCTACAGCTGGAGAAAATAATAGGGGCTATAGGGCCAAATAGAGAAGGCTGGTATACGACGATGATATTGATATCAATGTCCCAACAACGGCGCCGTTAGTTCTGCTTTCTCCAGGCTGAATGAAGCGAAGAGTATGGATCTGGTTTTGAACGCGGACAAGATGAAATATCTCTGTCATAACTTCGAAGTCGTATATAATTTTGTCTATCTTGGAACCAGCATCAACCCCAACAACAATATCGGCTTTGAAATCCAACGCAGAATCACTCTTGGCAGCAGATGCTACTTTGGACTTTGCACAAATAGTGCCCTTAAGATAATTTTTTACTCCAAAAACTGCTGAAATCGATATACTTCCCCTAGTCTCCACATATACTGATAAATCTGTGAGTTTTATTAATTTGCAAAATGTTGGAGTATAAAATGTTGGGTTACACTCGAGTTTAGACTTAAATTTGAAATTACTAAAATAGAATATTTTCATTTTGTAGGAATATTTAAATGTGGGTAATCGGAAGCTGAGAAGATTGAAGTCCCATTTTGCCTATAATTTCTGATCTATTCTCAAAATGGATCCAAAAACAGGAAGCAAATGCCTGAAATATTCCATTGCCTGTCTGTATGTATATATGTATGGGTAAAAAGCACTTTTGAGCTGATGCAAATTTTCCACTTTGTTTTGATAGCAAATCTCTGCACACGCATTTGCTTGTTTATTTGTAAATATATTTGATTTGCGATTATCGCCAATAAAGCAGACTGAACACACACAAACGCACACGCACGGTTATTTACGATGCTAATGTTTTGCTTAGTGAGAACACCATAAATGTATGTACGAGGGTATTCTTAGGCTGAAAATCCACTGCCTCAGTCACACACTCACATACATGCACCGAGCGTTGTCCATTATACAAACAAACAGCAACAAACTCTTGTGCAAAATGCGAAAGGCTAATTGTAAATATTTGCGAACAAATACTTTGCGCCTTTGTAGTCGGTGGTTAGGCAGGCAGGCTGCAGACAACAAGGTATTCTCGTGCGCTCAGCCGACGGCTGAAGACATTAGTTAAAGTGTTGTTGACTTATTGCACATAACACAGGTAAGTACTTATTCAGTACTTAGCTACTGGCAAACGCTCCTACCAACACGCCACCGAGGGGCAACAATTTATGCTGGAATGCAGCGAGTCATGCGGGGAATGCATCGGGAAAGTCAGTCATTGACTAAAGGTCGTATTTGCGATTACAATTTAGGCAATAACATGCCAATTTCTACTGTTTAAGTCAATGGCAAACAATTCCAGGCGCGCTTTCACTTCCTTTCCCCAATGATTATTAAAATAGCAGGAAAATATCGATAAATTGTTAAAAGTATGCAAATTATTATTATTTTTTTTAAGTGATTTTAATTACGTTTTTAATATTAATTGAAAATCAATGAACGAAATAACAAGAGACATCTGCATGCCATAGGTGCCCAGTGTCTTATGACCTACACAGACTGGATTGAGTAATCTTTCTCCGGGTCTGTTTGACTGTTTAGAAGAGTGTCAATTGAAGATCATAGCTAATAGCTAGTGAAAGTAATTTACAAGTCAACAATCCTTCCACACCTTAGCAAGTGTCTTACTGTCGAAGATTGACCATTTAATTCAGCAAGCAAGTTTTGCCACATTCATTGAAATACATAAGTATATGACGCCCTGTAAGTATATATTGAACAGCTGGTTGGATGAAAGTCGGTAACATGAATCACTCACCGAAAGCTTGATGTATTTGCATACTTCACTTACCACAAGGCAGCATCTTCCTTCAATCACACAGTCAAATATTTGCTCACCAATGTGTAAATGCGAGGAATAATTTATGCGCAATGTGGTGTTTATTTGCCAATTGGGTCTGCAAATTCAATTGAAACTGCTAAGAGAATTCTGTTAATGATTTTTTTTTGGTAAACAGTCGAGAATTCTATTTTATAAATCAAATTATATTCTAGTGTAATTTTAATTGCAAGTCGGTTTAATAATTATAGTATGCCATTGAGGTCACGTAGATTGCCCAGCCAGCTTTAATTTCAGAGTCAGTGGGATTGCCATCGCTCTTGATTTTCAAAATAATTTTAAGTAATTAATTTTTAAAAGGGTTTCCAGTCCATTTTTCTTCAGCGATGAGAATACAAATTTCTAATTCGGCGGAGTTCGCTTAATTGCCTTACCTGTTATTTCTCATAAAGTCATGGCGACCATTTATTAGATTAACCATCACTTGTCCATCTAGCCAGAATCTGGTAACAAATTGTAAACTATTTCTTATCAAACATTTTTCCTTAATCTTTGTACTCTCAAATGATTGCTCATTAAGCTTGTAAAGGCTTATCGCAACTTTCCATCATCGGTAATTAATGGCAGCGATAAGCCGTGCGTTTTCAGTAGCCACAATCTGTGCTGGGCAGAAAATTCATTGAATTGCGTTTGTGTCACTACATTTCATGCCACAAATGCCACACCACATACACCAAACATAATCACTATAAATATGTATGTATGTATGTATGTAATGTATGTGTATGGGAGCTCATATGCCGACAATTTGTATATGAATGCACAAAACAGTTTACTAACACTCTGCAGCCACATTTGCTTCAGACAAACCCCCCTCCCCCCCTCCATAAAGAAGATAGTGAATTTCAATGATTTCATTTAATTAACTTAAGGTTCGAAAGTGGTCCAAGTTTTACTACCGCATTTAAATTGGTATAATGATGGAGAGATTGGAGCGATAAGATTTTGAAAATTTCATTAACCTCTAATTGAGTAACATTTATTGATTGGATATCCCATTAATTGATTCGCTCGAATTGAGTAGTTTTGAGTGAACAGATAAGCCGTTAATCTCACATACAAGTGCTTCTGTAGATATAAAACCAGACAAAGCTCAGCACGCCTTCATAAAGCTGTTATACTTTGGCTTTTATGAGGAGAAAATGAAGTGAAAATTTATTTATGTATTAGATTATTATATACAAATGAATATTTATAAAAAATTAGCTGACCCCACAGCCGTTGCCCTGCGTGAAATTATGTGTTTTGAAATGAAAAAAGTTGAAATTATATTCTGTCGAAAATGATTTATTTACGATATTTATACATTTTTTTTTATGTAGCGCAACTTAATAAACATAACTTTTTGATTTCTGTTCTGGTGCGTAAATATATAGAGAATATGGGTTTCCAACTCGTCAACACACCACATACATATATCTGGCCGTATGTGAAAAACATATACATTTTCCCGATTTCCTTGTGTCCTGTTGATTGTCAACGCAAGGGCAATTTTCCCTGGAAATTGAATACGTTTGAACTTCAAATAGCTGTCCCTTGTATTCGATAACTGCGTCATAATCATTCGGGTTCCATTACTGGAGTTTCGGCGCATGAAGGTTGTGAAACATAATAATGACAGATCCAACTTTAAGACGCAAATAATTGCTGGGAACAGGCTTGGTATGGTATTTGGAAATTCCACTGGATAATTTACGGTTTCGTCTTCCTTGTCAAGACGATCGATCGATTTATATGAGGCCGCAGAAGCCTCCCGGAACTTGACTTTGAATCTTCCAGTTTAATCACTAACATCGGTAATTTGGCAGCTAAAATTGCTCGTGCACTCAAGCTATCCCAGTTACGATAATTTGGCCAATGTTCGGATAAACATTCGTGATGAGTTCATCTTCCGTTGAAGTGAATTGACAAAAGGAGGTGAAATTGATATCAAACCACTGGAAGTATCAACCGAAATTTGCCCATTTCCAATTCTTAGCGAATACAATGTAAAATGTCATCGGCAATGTCATTTTTTCGTATCCCATAATTAACGCGAATTTAAAGGCTGATATGTCGAAGTGATCTTCGCGAAAAGTATGCGAACTTCAGTGGCATGCGAAGTACTATCGCATTGTCCTTCGTCTGTTTCCAGTGATTATCATGTTCCAGCAAATGCTACTGCTGGCATGCTTCTCAAAATGTTGCACACACTGTACCATTCACAATACGCGACGACTTAAATGAAGTTGAACCGCGAGACGCAAAACAGTCGGAAAACTTTCATGAATTGCAAAAGTAAATATCCTACAAAGCGCTTTATTGCAGTTCACATATCGACCCATTTGATACTGATCTCATATCGTTCAATGCCAATAACCGCTATGTTGCTTTCTTTGGTGACGTACTTGCAAACGTATTTGATCGATTTCACCAATCTACAATATTCAACATTGACATGAGTTTTGAATGTGAATTTAACAAAAGGGGCGAATATGGTACGATCCATATGTTTTCAACTTCGATGTGTTGTTATCGTCGATATTCACGCCTCTAAATGCTAAATGTTCTGCCATTGTCGTCTGGTGAGTGACGCCAATACAGTTAATATCCATCATTTCCCATTCTCGTTTCCGAAAGAAAAGCACATGAGTAGTGTTTCGTGCATTTATTGTCAAACATACAAACCAAAGTGGGATTGTAAGGTTCGCAAGGTCCATGAATCATATTGGTTTTCACCACTTCGTAAAATTCTGGATCTATCTCTGAATCAGGAATGTCCGCTGAAATGATTTCATCAATTTGATCTGGTGTAATCACCATCCGCATCCAAAGAAGAATGTGTGCGTGCGGCAAACCTCTTTTTTGCTACTCAACAGAACACATTCAGCATCTAACAGCATCATATATACCATAGGTTGCTTCAAGATAAAGACCATCAAACATCGCAGCTATTGTTTAAAAAGTCGTGCTGTGATATCGTTACGATCGCTAGCTGATTGACCGCGATCCATAATTCCGCACGTGTGTCATCGCATTTTGGGAGTACTTCTTGCCTTTCTTTGGGCTGCCATACGTTGATGGCAAAAAGAACGCCGACCAATATTAGCGCCACCTCTTCGTGGCTTCGTAACAAATTTCAATTTGTAATTGATCACATCGTCTCAAACATACATAAAGTTTTCACTGAATAATTTTCAATAATTTTTCCTTTCGATAGCCGGAATAAAAAAGTAAGCGACCGCAATTGAACGATTCAAATAATTTACAAATCAAAATATTGAAAAACAAAAAAAACAAAAATTGAAAAAAATGTGTAGGGAAAATGTTACTTTATGGAATTGTCCAATTTTCCGGCTTCTCCTCATGAAAAGTATAAGGTATTTTGTTTCTAAACCTTTCCCGATCCACAACAAACAACCTTTAAAAATTTCATTATGATTGGTTCAACCGTTCTCTTAGTGTTACTAACAAACAAACATTCATATTTATTGTAACGTTTGTATGGAGAAAAGAAAAGGGCTGTTTTTAGGGGTTTTCCGGAAACTATTCGAATTTTTCTCGCCGTAAAAACCATCCTTGAACTTCAACAAACATTTAAGAAAAAGAATTGGCCAAATTGGTCCAGGCGTTATTGAGTTATGCGCGCATATTCATTTTTGGTATTCATTTTTATTTATATAAGTAGATATGTAAGTAGATAAGTAGATATATGTATGTATAAATAAAATAAAACCAAATGAACACATATATAATGGTGACTAAGGTGTTGATTAGCGCTCTACTTATTCTTGATTATCAATTGTGTTCCCACACAATTGAATCTTCTTCTTCTTTAATGGCGTAGACACCGCTTACGCGGTTATTGCCGAGTTAACAACAGCGCGGCAATCGTTCCTTCTTTTAGCAATTTTGCGACAATTTGAGACACCAAGTGCAGCCAGGTCCTTCTCTACCTCATCTCTCCCACGGAGTGGAGGTCTTCCTCTTCCTTTGCTTCCTCCGGCGGGTACTGGGTCGAATACTTGCAGAGCTGAAGTGTTTTCATTCATACGCACGACATAACCTAGCAATCGCAGCCGCTGTCTCTTAATAATAATGATATCAATATCATCAGCTTACGCCATCTTAAAGAAGATTGTATCTGCTCGATTAAGTTCTCTTTTCAAGGGTCTTTTCCAAGACTTGGCGCATGGTGAATATCTTGTCAGTTGTTGATTTTCCAGGCCTAAAGTCACACTTGACGGCGGGCTGTAATCTTTAACATTGTATGCTCGATATAAGTATATCTGATGTTGAGGAGGCTTATCCCACGGTAGTTGGCGCAGATTGTGGGTCTCTTTGTGGTTTGGGCAGAGCACACTTAAATTCCAATCGTTGGGCATGCTTTCGTCTGACCATTTTCCACAAAGAAGCTGATGCATGCTCCTTATCAGTTCTTCGCCACAAAGTTTGAATAGCTCGCCCAGCAATCCACCGACCTCACCGCATTGTTATTTTTTAGTATGCTCTGGGCACCGGTTACCAGATCACCTCTGGTGGTTCTACAGGATTATGCTCCAGTTTTGAAACCTTCTGTTAGTAGCCGCATTTTTTCGTAGAATTTTCTATCATTACTCCTGTCAGCCAGCTTGTCAAGCTCTTCAAACTCACGCCTTTCGATCTCTCTCTTTTTCTGTTTGCAAATGCGTCTCGCTTCCCTCTTCACAATATAAGCAGGCTTGCAAAATTTTGAGCTCAAAAAGTTTGTATTAAAAATTAAACTTCATTTTTTAATTCCAATTCTGAGATTAGAAAAATGATTTTCATTTTGATCCTAAAATCAGCATTAATATTTGAAAAATGTGTTCTTTATCCAACAATAAAAATGTAAAATACATAATTAATGTAAATGTATTGCTTATTGATATTTCCGGCACGAAAATTCTGCGCATCTTGCCAATTACAAAAACCTATTTGAAAGAGGGCTTTTAAAAATATACGTATAGCATTTTATGAATGAAAATACATTATTTTTTTATAGATTTCTTGTCGTAGTGTTGATTAGTAACTTTCTGCTGCATCGAAGCTAAAATGAAGTCAGTCCGATAACAATAGATTGACTTCATTCAGAAACCAAGCTTAAAGCAAGTATTTTAAGCCTTCATTCACTGACCTACCCACACAAACGTATACATACATGTACATACATATGTATGTATTTGAGTATTTATACGCACAGTTAACATAAACAGAGCCTCATCAAATAGCCGCGATTCTCGGACAACAGCGGTGATTAATGTTGCGATTGCAATCGATGCATTGTTTACTCAACAAATGAAACATCACACTGCACAAGCGTACACAAACACACAAATTACCGGGGCAACAGAGCTGTTACCTTAATAACAACAAATAGCTTATCTCTAACCTGCGTAAGCTTTTGAGTGCCAAAGTCGCCTATCGCCGCTATGCATATACACACAAATGTATGTATGGATGTGCATGAAAGCAACGGGACTGCCCATGCGTAGTTGACATAAAAGCTTAGCGTGTATTGTGCCCACTAACCATGCACACACTCACACACATGCATTACCAATGGGGCTTCAATGCGTATTGCGTTTGTGGGCGTGGTGGCAGCCAGCCGCCGTTAATCGCATCTCACGAACTTGACAGCAGTACATAAGCATATAAACACATACATATGTATGTATATCGGTGACATAATTCCGCAGTTCTTCTTCTTCTTTAAAATACAAATAAAGCGATGTGTGTAGTTGTTGGGCGGTGAACACCTTTTAAGCACGAGATGCCATGTTTAACTGTATCTTAAGCACCCATAAATGTCACTAATTTAATTTAAAGAAAATATTTAAAGTGATTTATTGCCCATTGGTGTATTTACACACCATACATGTGTACATAGAAAGCTAAGCATGTGCGTGTACATATGTTTGCCGCCGCGCTCGCTCATTAAGTCTAACGGTAGGTGTGACACGTCGCTTGCTAAAGAGCTAATTTGTGTTCTTACCGAAATTAAAGAAATGCCTTTCCGAATCCGAACAGTGTAAGGCGGTTTCGTTTCAAGTACAAAGCCGAAGCATGAGTTAAATGAAAATCGACGACTGACCGCAGTTCAGCTAACTGCCGTTATAGCTTGGTGGGGAAATTATAAGGTTTTTACTTATAATTAGGGGTTACACATGCATAGTCTCATAAATTTATTAGTTATAACGAACCGAAAACTTAGCGTTGAGAATTGTAGTTGCGTAAACTGATTTTTATATGTAATCCACCAACAAGCTCTTTAAACAAGTGTAAAAATGTATGATTTTATGATTTAACGATGCGTTATGACAAGTTGTGAGTCCCATAAATAGAGATTAGGTAGGTGGCTGATCGAAGATCGCGCATCGACTGGTATATATGATCCTTTGTGAATCCATAGAAAAGAACTCCTGTGTCCCCACTTATGAATTAGCAAAACGCTTGGTAGGCATGACTGAAGGTATGCGATCCCAAGTGTTTTAGTTTTGACCTACCAAGCGCGGGACAGTCAAGAAGGAAGTGTTGAGTTGTTTCCACCTCATCTTCGTTAAAAGCCGCACAACTAGGAAAAGGTAAGTCTTACTGAGGGCAAAGAGATCACTGGGTTCCCTGCGATCAATAATGGGCCAAAAGGCTTTTGCGACAGTGCATGTGCCGATGGTGGTACAACGCTGGCCAAGCTCCCGCGAACCCCAGCTATCTAGTAATAGAACATAAAAGGACACGGGAGTATCGACCCGCTCCCATTCTACCGATAGCGGTTCTAGGATGCCTTTCCGTCCTGGCTCATTAGCTTTACAATTTCCTGCGATTCCGCTATGGCCCGGAAACCATACCAGTCATATCACACAGACGCTCGATGCTATTTATAGGTTAGGCACTCTTCGACCAATCCTGAGCGCACTGTAAATATGTAAGTTGAAGGCTAGTATCGCTGCTCTGCTGTCTAAGTGAATGGCAACTTCTCTGCATCCCAGAGAAGTATATCTAATGCTACCCTAACAGCTGCAACCTCGGCTTGGGAAACACTGCAACAGTCAGGAAGTCTGAAGCTGCAATAAATAGAGAGCTCCTGACATTAAACTCCTCCACCAATCTTCCCCCCTTGCTTTGACCCATCCGATAAGTAGCTCACTGCCTCTCTCCTTCAACGACTTCTTCCCACGCATCGCTCCATCGTCGGTATACTGCACTACACATGCTGATGGACATCGCCCGTTGAACGCTCCGTCAGAATGCCGCAACCACCAGCAAATCCTATAGAGCTAATCCTACTCAAAAACCAGTTCAAAAGCTAAAATCGTCCAGGAGTTGAAAGGCCGTGAAGACCGCAGGTTATTTAGCGTTACCCAGGATGCACAAACTACATCCCATAAATATAAGTAATAGAAAGTTTTGTGTTCAAATATTATATTCCTCACACATTAGACGTATTCTATCTCGAAATCATTCCGAAAATTTAAAACAGGGCAGTCACAATTTATAGATGAAATTACAGCGCCAGCAAGCAAATCGGTCCTAAAATGGCTTTATTACATTTCAAGGCTTTCTGATAAAGTCGAAACAGCTGATTAAAAATAACGTTTCTATGTTATTGAAATATTTTGGTTTTTCACACATGACATTTGAACGAATTATTTTAATATTAATTCAAGACCACGAAGCAAGTTAATGTCAGGATTATCGGTATTTAAATAAATCCTAAGTTAATGGTAAAAAAGTTTTTCATTATTTTTCTAGAAGGAACCTATCTTTGTAGACATACCACTGATATGATGCAAAGTTTAAGTTAATGCTAAGAAAAATGTAAAATTATTTAAGTTGTCTCCATTAAGACAATATTTTAAAGGTGGTCGCATACAAATACTATATATATATGTGTGTAGAGAACATTTTTATTTGTTGCCATCAACGTCGTTGTCATTTCCGAATTGTTTCGTAGATTAAATATTTTTTTTACGAATTCTCCTGTCAATATCACAATGCGGGGCGAAGACCGCCGGGCAGATTCGAGTAGATGAATGAGTGTGGAAAACTCGCCAAAGGCGCAGAAAACACGAAACGAATTGTTGAAATTGTCTGCCCCATTTGACATTTAATGCGTTTTCTTGTCATTCGTAAATGGCATTTAATTTGCGGAAGGCATTTAAATTAAACCGTTACTCGAGTAGATATAACTACACACAGTTGCATAATAATTTGACTATATTCAGGCGGGGAATGAATTTTCGAAAATGTACATATGTATGTATGTGCATACATCATAAGGACATACATATGTGCACAAATATAGCAACTCTGTTGTGCACGAGCCAATGGCAATTGTAGTTTCATCGAATGATGTTCAGGCAGGTTAGCAAGAAAGGGGAAAGACTAAGAACTTCTTCGGACTTCAGAATGGAGAGTGATTTTCTATATAATTTATAACATAAATACACTATTGATAATATACATGCATATCCATGTAGATTTATGCATATATATTTGTAATGTGATGTACATAAGTACTTATTTATCAACCTTAATACGTTTTCTAATTGAATTCTCTATTAAAATGTATATTTATAGTTTATGAACTTGTAGACGCGAAGCGCATTGACCTGCGATGTCATTCACCCGAAGTATACAAAACTCACGATTTGCTTATACTACGGTATCGAACTCTAGCGCTCTAACTGCTTCCTTTGGGAATTGAAAAGATGTGTTCATTAGAGAATGTTTACAGTTGCTGTTAGTAAACATTTTTGATTTCTCTTAAATATTCGGTTCAGTAAATATGAAGAACGTATGTATTTAGAATGTCAATTTTACAACAAACAATTGATTTAATGTGAGCCTCGTCTGTGTATATATTTTATAAAAAAATTCACATAATGCTATGAACGCCTACTTCTGATTCTAACTGAAAACTATATGAATCCATATTTCAATTTCAGCAAAATGTTTTTGAGAGAAACGAAATTCCACTCGGAATTATTTCATTTTAAAATAGAACTGCTTTTGGGTTCTTATTGCGAGAAGAAGACTTCAATAATGTGCATACAAATCTCTTTGGAAAGGTATTTTCATCTTGCAAATTTATTTTTGAAAAGATTGTCAAAAAGTTAAATTAGACGAATTTGATGGTTGCGGCACCACATTGGTTGAAAATTTGGCGGAAACCCCACGAAGAATCAATACAGAATGCAAAGGTACATTACTGTGATGCAAAAACCAAGAGTTGCCGACCCATCATTCCGACCTCTTTTTGCGAATAACTTCGCGTAAATGACAAATAACACTCAAATAGTATTCCTTGTGAATAGTTTAGCAGGTGGAAAAGAATTCGGAGTGCACCACACTTCGATAATCAAAGAAAACTGTTAACATAACCTTGATTTTTGTCCTGCTTTGACGTGATTTTTTGGCTTCAGCCTACCTTTGCCACAATATTCGGCCGAATGATCATCCGTTTCCGAGTCATAACCGATGAGTATTGCTCATCGCTAGTAAGAACACGTTTCATGATATCCAGGTAGCCGGAAAGCGTTGTGCATACATACCTTAACGCGACGCTGTTTTCCGAAAAAATTGAGTGATTTGGAACCAATTGTGCTTTCCCTTTACTTAGGCCCAAATGATCTTTCAAAATAGTTTTTACTAATCCTTTCGATATTCCGACGGTGCCAGTGAGATATCTGCAAGCACCAATTCATCACCAAGCACCTATTCATTTATTTTACTGTTGATCATTAGTAGATGCTAATGACCGTCTTGGCTGTGGTTCGTCGTCAACGCGTTCTCGACCCTCTTTAAATAATTTGTATCAATCAAAAACATTTGTTCGCGGCAAGCAATTATCAGTTCAGATTTTCTCCAACATTCTGAGGTTCGGCAAGATACATTTGATTTCGCACACAAAATTTGATGGAACTTCTTTGTTAAATAATTTCAATCATAGCAAAAATCACCGAATGCACTTGATGTACTTCGAAAGACAAGCGTATACTAAGCACTAATGATTATTTTGTGTGTCACTGACAGTCATACCAAGATAAAAAAAAAAATATTTCGATGAATGGGTTTTCGCGCGAAATTTTAATTAAAAAGTCTCACTATTTTTTGCTCATAGTAATATGTGAGTTGTCCTTGGATCACTGAAAAAAACCATTGACAATAAAAGACACATTTTTATACAGAAATACATGATTTAAAAAAGATGTACCATATGTATAGGTATCGGACTGAAAAATTACGTTCATGCATATTTCTTCGAGTCAAAAGCCTTCTTATTTACTAGCACCACCTTTGATCTTCCGTTCATATTCCATGAAATTCTTTGCTCAACAAAGGAAGTTTATTACATGTGATCGAACACATATACAAACGTTTTACCACCCACCAGCACCACCAATGAGTGAAGACCAAATGCATTTTTCGGTATTCAAGTCATAAAGTTATCTGAGCATGGCGAAGCAGCAAATATTAGTATTGTACGCTTTCGAAAGTAATAAATGAAGAGAGTAGACCACACAACTTCATATACTCGAATAAGTATAATGTATACGTAGAAGAAGATATTTGTTTCAATAAGTTTGTCTAAAAAGGTAATAAAAATATTTGCTTTAATAAGGAAGTTTGCGACAACAAAAGGACGTTCCGTTGGCTTTTTAACAATGAATATGGATATCAGCAACAACATCGGTAACATCGAATTTCGAGCTCTCTATATTATTCAGTGCATAGAAGAATTTAAGCAATATTTAAATCTTGTATTAAATTCATAAGGGTTTTGGAAGAGGAATATTAAAATCTTACAAACTTTGGCCACTTGTAACAGACTCTTTTTCGCCTTAAGCCATTTCATTTCCTTCCATTTATACATCACTAAGTACCCAGATAATGTAAAGCGATTTACCTCTTAATAGTCTAGATATTCCCTGCTTGCATAACTTTACGCCATGAGATTTAGTTATGGTGCTTCGAAGAGCCCTTCTTGCCCACTTGGCTGTCCAACACAAGGCTCATGGACTTGCTCGTAACTGGCGCCTCCTGTTATGCCAACAATTTCGGCTTGAAGGACTGAATTGTAGTCAGAAGAAGCCCGCTCCTGTTCTTGTTTCACTCTTTGTTCCGTCGGTGAATATGTGGATCTTATCGTTGGAGTTCTCGACCACAGAGCCATTCGTCCATTCTTCTCTACTAGAGAATGAAAATGTTGTACTTTGTCGTCATGGAACTCATTTTCAAGACCGCTGCAGCGCCGACGGGTTAAGCATAAAATGTGTGGACATGAGTTCGCAGCTGCGTGTGCATCTGTTTTAAAATATTTATGCATAAGTATTTAAAAGTATTTAACTTTAACGACATCCACTATAAATATGAAAATATTTGCATGGAAAAACGGGATTTTTATTGCGAATTAATGCAAACCTGTCAAAAAATGCCTTATGGGCCTTTTATGACTTTCTCGCGCATATGGAAGGATATCCGACAAAACCCACGTTTACGCCCATGCATGTATTACAAGTAACTGCGAATGTAAGTATGTATTTTTCAAATATTTGCAGACTCAATACAAATGTCCATATAAATGGTTGGCCACTTCCCTCCTGCATGCCTTTCGACTTAATCCTGGTTGCCTGCAATTTTGGCCAAGGCAAAGCCAGCAAAGGAGCGCAAGGAAACCGTGGCTTGGTCAAGGGCAACAAATGCGGTTTTACGGTTATATTAGGGTAATTCATACCAAGCCATTTTCAATATTTTTCATTTTTTATGCCGCTCGCCCCTCCGTCCCCGGCAACTGCGAAGTGGAAGAACTGATTTACGTCTTCGCTGGCAACATTTTATGACCATTTTTGTAGTCAAGCAGTTAAAGGCAGAGGAGCAAGATTGCGTAGATACTCGGGTACTCGCGTTCGGATGTGGAAAAGCATATGTTTCAATTCCTTGCTGGCTTCCTTGTCACACGTTCTCCCCACTGTACCGGCGCACACATATGAACATACTCCCTTATAGCTTTCATATGCATTTAACATATGATATATGCAAAAATGTCAGCACCCTGTGCCATAGGATACTGGCGCGGCCGCTGCCTGCAGCGGTCGTATTATGTGAGATTTTAATGACAAATTATGACTGCGTAAATTATGGTTGCCTTATTTATATACACGAACATAATTTTGGTAGCAGGTAGGTGAACGGTGCGCGGCAGGAGGACAGAAGCAATTGCGAAAGTAATTTGGCTGGCTTCCGTTTGTCCGAAAATGTAATAATTTAATGATAAAATTTGTGTGAGTTTATTTTTTACGAGTATGAATGCAAAACTGCCTTGAAAGCGGCTAACAAGCCGATATGCTTTGGAACCCTTTTATGTTGCGAGCAGGCAAATTCGTGTGACTTGCAGAAAATTATGTATATTTCCTGCGCTCCTCCACCGTTCCGTGCGCCGAGCTGTTTACCTTTATTCGAAACAATAAAGTTATTATTATTGCCGCACATGATGACGCTCGCACCGCATTCGGCTTAGCGAGCCAAGCAAATTCAAATAGAAATTATATGGATTTCGCAAGTGATTGTTGTTGCAGCAGGACGTGGCACATGCCGCACACATTACACTTGGAGCCGCTACAATACAATTTCTGGGCATTTGTCGTTGGGCCCCTTCGGCTCTTCTCCTCCGTTTGTTTGTTCAGCAAAGTCTTGTAGCGATCTTTAAGTTATAGCGGTACTTATCATTGTTTTTGGCGTTTCTGCTTTTACTTTTATTAGATTTGCGCCTTTTGTGCCAACACATTTTTTATCATTTTCCACTTGCCCCGCAAACGAAATTTATTGTTCACTCATTTTCGCATTTTGTCGTACAAAGCTGTTATAATGTCGAGCGACGTGCGTGCGCTGGCGCTGGGGCTAAAGGGTTCCACGCTGACTACACACAGAGGCGAATGTCCTTTAAGCCACTTTTCACCTCACTAAGCGCCGCTAAAAAATACTTCAAACAACACAAAAAGGTAATTTGCTATATCCCTTTTTTATGTGGAATCGTAAAATGCGCTTTATTTATTTCTTTCTGAACACACAACGCCACTCACACATCGCCCGAAAGTGTTTAGGAGTATAGGCCTCTCTCCGACGTAATGAGTCCACTTAGGCTACTTAGTCGACAAAATAAAAAAGGATGATGTGTAAAAAATACGCATTAAAAATAAATAGTCCACCCCGATGACAAAAGCCATTTAGACGCTCAGACCATAGGCTGACCCCACCCTGCAGTCTCGCTGGCCAAATGTAAGTGTTTACTTCCCTTTCCATCCTTCGAACTTCAGGCGGATTTAATTTACGCTTTTCATTATTTATGTAAATTTAACTCATTTTTAAAAAGGCAAATTAAAATTAATGGCTCGAAGTTGATTATTCATTTACCTGTTTGGGAAATCACAGACAATTTATGGTTAGCGGTTATTCATTTCACTTGCTCGCACACACAGACACACACAGAGAACATTCAGACTTCTGTAAGCAAATCGAAGGATTTACAGCCTAGTTTATTAAGATAACATTTCAAAGCAGAAATAGTGGTGATTTTGTAAAGGCAACTCTTTTCATACCTTCAGAACGATTTTGCAAAAGAATCCTCTTGTCTTTGTCGTCTACTAAGAGTATATGAAATGATCTAATCTCTAAGGTTTTCGAGAATTATAAAAGGATTCTCTAGTAAACTGAACAAGCAGTTTCCAGGCTCTAAAATATCTTTTTTACGTTAACCACATCAAATTGAGAACTCTCCTTCGAACAAAATAAGATATTCCCTCAGCACTTTTGACCTCACCACTACTAGATCACAACAATCACCACGTTATATGGCATTCGTAACTGCTCTGCTAAAGTAAAAACAAGCAACAAAGTTAAAATACATTACTGTAGACACACATCCACACTCGTATTGCACACACACACACACACACACATCCATACTCTTATTGCAATGGAATGCAAGCAATTTTTGTTTGGACTTCATAAATCATGCAGTGAAAACACTTTAGGTAACAAAAGCGCTTGGAAATGCACATATTTAGATGTAATTCATATTCATAATTCAGAGTGCAAACAAAGAGCGCCCAAATAAAAGCCAAGCGAAAGTAAAACAATACCCAAAGATGCAATATGCCAAAATATGAGAGTCAATGTCGCATGAAAGTGAGTCATAAATAAATCAACAGAAGAATGCATGCCACAATCGAATCGGAGCACAGCTAGAGCTGGAATAAGCGTTTATGGAGTGCACCCAATGGGTACGCTCTGTCAAACGAATGAGCTCGAGTGCACTCGTGCCCCAGAAAATGCTTTGGAAATGTTAAGTGACAGGAAAAGAGCAGCTTTCAGCCAGCAAATGGCATGAGCTGTCGCTGAAGTGGAATGGAATGCACTTCAAATGCATCTTAAACGCAATAATAAATTGCTGCAGTGAAAGGAAAGCTATGATTTAGTAGGAAATTAATAACCTTGGGAAGTTATTACGAAATTTGCGTACTTAAACTACATCGAAATGTACTATAACGAAGTAAAATGTTACAGAGGTCTGAAAGTATCTCACGAAAATCGGAAAACATATGGTGTATCACATTTAAGATCCTATTTACATCATACTCTCGAAATTTTTATACTCTTGCAAAATGTTGCTAGGTATAGTGTTGTTCGCCTAACGGTTGTAGGAGAAAAGTTGAAATCCGGTTGGTTGTCTGCTTGTCCGTCCGGGCAAGCTGCAACTTGAAAATTAAGATATCTTGACTAAGCTTGGTGTTTGATTCCTTATCCACTTCGCTGATTTCTTACTCACCACTCTGCCAAATTTTCACAGGTTTAAATTAAAACGTCCGGTTTCGGTTTCTCCAGGATTTCAGTTTTATTGCAAAATTCAAGTTATAATTTAACTGTGTTTTATGGAGTTAAGTAAAATGTACATAAGAATTAGCGTAACGGTGTCGAAAGAGGCGAATTGTGGGCGGCTACATTCGTAATCGAGCCGTGTAGATGCGACGATCCTTTTTGTTCCTGTAGTTGTTGGGTGGTATCTAGTGTGGTGTCATCGATGTGGTGTATGATTGCATGTGTGAGTATGGGGTGCTCTCGTGCATAGTGTGGTGTATTGGAGTGTAACAGTGTCTGTGTGCTACAAATGGGTTGAATCGGATCAATACTACCCGTAGCTCCCATATATCTAATATAAAGGTTTTTCAACATCCGGGTGACTTTATATCGCATATATCGGCCAATATGTGAGCTATTTTAATAAAATTGATAGACAGTTATTTCTTATAAACTTTTGGCTGAAACAATCCATGATATCTGTGGTTGGTGCAAAACCTGCTTTGAAATATTACATTTGTGCCCTGTTGGCACCGCAAAACCCAGCAAGACGCTTAAAAAAATTTATTTTACTGATAAAATATATTCTTAGGAGTACTTAGTAGATTGTCTCGACTTTTTTTTTGTTTAAAACACTTCCCACGGTCGCTTAATTTTGTTTTAATGTTTCCACAGTGTAACTTGCCTAGTACAGTTTCGAGTTTTTACTCCACGAGCTCAACAAACGTTTCATAAAATATTGTTTTTCCCATTTTCGATTAATATTTTTCTTAAATAAGTTCGTTAATGTTTAAATACAACTGAATTGAAAACGATAATACTAAAAACAAATTTAAGTTTGACAACACTTCAACCGAACCTTTTTGTGACGGGTTGAGTTGTAAACCAGAATGCCGAGTTTCAAAACTCCAACCAAAATGCAGTTGGTTTGAAATCCGTAATATGGTCTAATTCAACGAGGATAACTTCAAGAGAATTTTTTCCCTATAGTTAGGCAGATAAAAAATCATCGGAAGGCACTAGGAGCACTCATACCAAGTTTTAACAGGTTATGTTAATCCCAGATTTTTTTAATTGGACAGCGATCGTTAGGTGCACGAAACTATTGTACACGGGAATATATTATTCGCTAACTTTGATGTACTCCATACATACGTATCTGTTTGTATAGCAGATATTAGATCTGCTTTGTGTATAACTCAAAACATGTACATATATCCTTTGATGAGCAACTTACTGTCTGTAAACAACTTGAAAGCATAAACACTTCGGACATCGCCTCTCAAGTGCGAGCACATCACGTCCATCCCTCAAACTGTTCGCCTGCGCAATATTTACGCCAAAGTTAAGCAAATAATTCTCTGAAAAGCGCCATTAAAGCCGACTTTGATGTGTAGCGACCAGCAAAAGCGGAAAAGAAGAAAGCGCTTACCAATTAAAGCAACAACAACTACAAAGAATTGAAGAAAAACAACAACTGAGGAAGACGCATAGAGGGGGCAAAGCTGTGTTGGCTTTTCAAGGGCGCCGAGTGGCTGGTCATTAGCTGGGACGACCAGGAGACAGCAACCGAGACAGGAATGAGAGTGTCTGTAAACTTCAAAAAAACGCGCGAAGACATGCGCTATTTCTTTTTTTATTCATTTTTAATAATATTTCATTAAATTAATAATGGATTTATGGACACTATTTACTAGAATAGTATGAAAGCTTGTTTACTCGCGTTGTGCTTTTCCACACTGATTATGTCATACCTCAATCTGATACAATTTTAACGATTTCTCCTTAATTAGCCAATTTCCGTCGCTGTTCGCCCTCTGCACCTCATTTAAATGCATTTTCATTTAAACATTTAACAACTATGGCGCCGTTTATTCTCCATTAATATTGCATTAAGCAATGTGTAACGGCACACTGAAGCCTAGCATATGTAAATGTGCCTGCATTTGAGCTCCTGTCCTCAGGCCAGTAGGAACATTTTGTATTGCATTGATGTGGTAGACTTTAGGACCAGTTGAGAAGAGACCGTTATGTTACCGTTAAATTTTTTTTACAGTTTACGCTCCTTGACCAGGATCACAATGAGGTAGTCTTAGCTCTGACCATCTGCTTGAACTGCATGTCCAATTATTACCGATTCCGAAGTTGTCACGCAACGAAATTTCATTTGATTTTTTACGAAAAATGTTTCCAAATTAACAAAAGCTCCAGCTCTGCGGTCTCGATGGCCTTTCTTGGCGGGCCTGTTTGTAATGTGGACGTGCAGCGTTCGATATAATTTGCGTTGTCGGTAAAGTCGCATAAATTAACAATGTGACAATACTGTCGATTGCAGACATTGGGGTATATATAAAGCAAACACTATGTTTACAACAAAAACAATTTCGCAGATGTTCCTGTGTGCGTGTGTGTAATGTTGACAGGCATTGTAAGCACAAACCCGGCCAGATGGAATCGGGAGATAGGCAGGGACGTTATACGGTGGGTCAAGCGATCGACCGCACGCGTCCATAGGCCTAGCTAGAAAAGGTGAAGGCGAGAAGAAAGAAGGACGCCTGTTAGCTTGGTTTTGTCCTGCTTTATAAAATTCGATTTTTAAGGTCGGTTGCGGGGCGGAAGGGCTTTGGCGGCGGCGAGTGGCGCAGTGAGGTGCGCTGTTGGAGCTAGTCAGTGGCTGGCGCAATCACGGTAATTGTTCGTAAGATAATCAAGATTAACAAGTGACATATTGTGATGTTTATGCATCTGGCGCTGTCAACCATGTACGGCAGCACGGCATCAATGGCACAGCAGTCGCCAAATTGTTTACCCATTGTCAACACGGCATCGGCAACGTGCATATGACAGAGCCAAGCGACTTGCAAATTATTATACAAATGTTCGGTTCGCCTATGATTGCGGTCAAATTGAGACTTAAGCAAGCATTTTGAGGGAAATATTTAAAAGTGACAAATCATAATATAACGATGTTATGAGAATTTCTGCTAAGCCAATGTTATGCAAGATAATCCTTCAGAAAATATTTAATCAAATGGCAACTGTAATGGAAATCGCTTAACTAAATGGGAATCAGAGCATTTTCACTACGCTTTCTTTGTTAAAAATTATATAATTTCTCATATAAAATAGTTTATCTCGGACTCACCTGCATTCTCTGCTATTGTCGACAAGGATAATGGACATTTTGCATTAATTCGATTGACAATGCTAAAAAATGGCATAAATATTTAATTTAAACGCGATCCATAAAGATTAAGTCGTCAACATCAATGGCAGTGCAAAATCTGTTGACAACCTTTATGAGTGATTGATGGTGTCCGGCATGCCAAGTGATGGATATTTGAATGCGATGTTAAGGTAATTGAATGAAATTGTTTGCGTGTTTGTTTTATCCTTCTTGCAACAAGTTCCGACCTCACACCCTAAAAAATACTGCAAGTGAACGTCCTGCAACGCCGGCATATTAAATATTTATCGATAACAGCCATAAATGAATTAAGCAATCAAAGAGAATAATGCAACAGAGCAGTTTTGGTTGTATATTGGGCGCAAGAAACACAGTGTGACAAACGCAATTCCATTATATACGCAAGCTAAATATTTTCCAACTTTAAATATCGCTTTTTCATTAAAATAATACTGGTCTAATTGAAGCCAATGGTAGGAGCTAGATATTATAGCTTCCGAATAATATTGGTCTACTGATTTGCTCATGAAAGCCAATCTTATAAAAGAATACTTTAAAGAGCACATTGATAAAAGCAGAACGCATTGTTTGGCAAAAATTCCTGACGTCATTAAATTCTAAATTTTAAGGCAGCTCAATGCCAACAACAACGCTGTGGTTGGCATCCACTTTAAATATATTTGCACACCATGTGAAGTGTACTTAACCGCATGCGATTTTTATTTTCAGCATTCGCACGAATTTATCAAATATTCGCATAACTCGCATTGCTAGAAAAGGAGTTAACAACCACACCAGCTAGCTCAAATAACGGCATTGAGGCATTATGATGGCTTTCCACTCGCATAAACATTTATAAAATACACCACACACACACGCCCAGCTGCCTCCTCAGCCACACAAATTTCGCAATTGCTTTTGTTGTGCGTCACTTGTGTGGCCCGCGATGTGTGTGTATGCAGGTCGGTGAGGCGTTGCACATTCTCTCTTTGTTGAGTATCTCCAGCAACTGATTCAATCTTTGTTGAATCACTGAATATCTGAATCATATCGCAATCATTGATTTTTCTCCCTCAATTCAATTGATCGATGGATAATGCGCCGGTTAATAAAGTTCATGTCAAGCGGAAAATTGCAAACAAATGCGTCTATGGCGTGGCGAGCCATTGAGCGAGCTTGTCAACGAGTTAGCGACGCCACAGTTGCTATGCCTCCCTCCACTTCTTAGCCAATCAATTCGGTGTACTTCTGGTGTCAAGTTCTCCGCATAATTTATGTATGTACGTATGTATGTATGTATGAAAATCGATAGCGTAAGCAATTTCTTTAACATAAAGATTTCTTGAGAAATTTGACATTTGCTGTGATGCCAGATTTGAATTGATTTAAATTATGAAGTCGGTAGTACTTTCGAAACTCTTCGAACATCGCCCATTGCAGTTTAAAATGAGAACATAATATTGGGTAGTCGAAAAAGTATTTTCGTATTCTGTCAATATGTCAATAGATGTCGTTGAAGTCGTATACATATCTCAAGTGCTACCAATCACATTGTGTCATACCATATAGTGTTGGAAAGATGAAATTTTAAGCTTCATTTAACTAAAAAAAATTAAATTCAGGGAAGTTGAATACATATATTTATTTCATCATCTGCTATCGAAAACAAAATTTTGTATAATATATGTACATATGTATATATGTATATGTGCATATATCACTTCTAATAGCTATGTACCTGTATTCACTAACTAGCGAATGTTGCACTAATTGGTAAAATCGCTTTGGCAATCAAGTATGTAAAACTTCATGTGGGTGGCATTTGCACAAGTCAATCAGCGAAGCTCGCATATACTACATGGATCGACATGTCTCTAAGTGACCTGTAGAAGGAGGTAGTAGCGCTGGTGAAATACTTTTCAAGCACAAGCAGACTCCAGTAACATTTGCAGGTAATTTATATTGAAAAGTATTCGAATTAAGAAAAACTAGATTTAGTAAATTAACATTTCACTGTTACCCTCTCTCCTAATCATTACCTCGAAGAAATGTATAAAGCTCCTACGGCATTAGAATCACATAATTTTCCAAACCGACTTTGCACCACTTGTTTTAAATACCCTGCCACTTCCTAAATTGCTTGCAAATAACTTTGTTGTAAAATGGCAGTTCGATTGCGGCATGAATCAATGTTGCTTGCGGGCGAAAAATGTAAATTCAAATCCCCATACTTGCGAATGCATGCACTCCTTCTGCGCCCACTCACTATTCGCCACAATTCATTGCCTCACACATTTTAATTTGCCTTCGGCGATGTTTTCCTCTAGTTTACAAGTGCATGTATGTGGCATGTGGAGCACACATATTTGTGGCACAATCAACAAACTTGTGCACTTCTGTGTATTTTTAGAGCTTATGGACTTAAACTTCATTAGCGACTTGCATAGCTCTGAGCTCCAATTACGGAATTGTCTTTTAATTGGCATTGCTGGCGGCCAAAACTCAATACTCACATTCATACGAAAGCAACGTGGCATTAGAAAGCCTCATAGAGGAGCTTTGGTGGTCTGCTTGGCTTAATAACACTTATTTTCTATTTGAAGGCGTTCCAAAATTGACCAATAATCAGATCAGCAAATAAGTGTAAAACTTGACATCAAATATATAACGGAAGACATAGCTTTCCAAATTGTTATATTGCACCGACAGAAGAACATGCTTGTTTGTGGGGAATAATGTTACTAATTCTGGCTTAGTCAACATTTCCGAACGTCCATTTTTTGTGGTTGGAACAGCAATGACGACAGTTAGTATCATCTGATATATGTATATATACTTCAGAGGTCCTGTGTAAGAATAAATCACACGGTGAGTCTGGCGAGTTTTAGTTCTTGCGGTTCTTGATTTGATTCCGAAATGCTTCCAGGATGTTTGTTCCTATGACCCAGTACAATTCGTTAACAAGGTAGAAGACTACTAATGTCATACATTGTGACAAAAAAGTACCCAGAAATTGTAAAAAAATTCCCAGGGTAAATGATATTTCAAAAAACTGTATTTTGCTCAGTTGACAGGACTGTCTTTACTGCTTTAGTTGGTATACCTCAGAAGTGCGTTGTAATTTTTACAATCGATAAAAATATCGAACAAAGAATTTGTCTTAAAACTTGTATTTCTTACGGTGATTCTTTTTTATCAAAAACACAAGACTTCAAAAGGCCTTCAAAGAGAGTCGTTGAATCGTTGAAGACATGGCTCGTTCGGGACGACCTTCGACCTCTTCAACTAATAAAAATATTAAAAAAGTGAAGGTTATGCAGCCTGAAAATCATCTGCCAAGTTTTTTTTTCAAAAAAAGTGCCATAAACAGGTCGCTATGGACATGCTTGATTGTGCGATATCCGATCCCATATTCATGGATAGCATTATAACTACTGGTGAGATATGGGTGTATGATTTCGACATGCCAAAAATCCTCGGAATAGAGGGGAAAACGAGCCGAAACCAAAAAACTGCGCCAAAGCCGATCAAAAATCAAGGTGATTCTCATTGTTTATTTTTTTCAATATTCGTGGTTTGTTGCATCATGAATTTGTTCCGGACATACAGGCGGTTAGTAAGGCGTACTATTTGATCGTATTGAGGCGTTTATGTGAGAAGCTCCGGCCGAATTAAAAACAACAATGCAATGAACACCATCGATCAACCACCGTATTTACGAGATTTGGCACCGTGGAACCCCTTTTCAGTCGATCGAAGAGATAAAAGGACGAAAATTCGCTGAGGGAGCTGAAGGCCATTCCAAGAAGTATTTATGAAAATGTTTCGAGGACTGGAAAAAACATCTGGTGGATATTACTTTTAAGTGGACAAAATATATATTGATAGATTTTAAAATATTTTGAGTTTTTTTTAATTTTTATTAGTACCGTTAGTAACCTTTATACATCAGTAACCTAAGCTTTTTTTTCTTTCCACAAAAAAAAATTAAGTTATGTTACTTTGAAGATTTACGATTTCATATCTCCAACACAAGATACGCGGTCTCAATCTTAAAATTGCGGAAATGCCGCAAATACGCAAGGAACGCTACAATAATTCCAAATTTACTGCGCGCCCCACACTACCAGTTATTGAAAGCTTTTATCCGATTTTATCAATATTTTCAAACATACCGCTTTCATTGCTAATTTTATCTGTGCTAACTCGTGGAAAACTCCAGTACCATAAAAATAAAAGTGACGCCGTAAATGTCTTAATTCCTACCGACACTAATAAGTGCGCCAAAATGAATAAATATGCTGTGGAGCGGCCGAATTCATTTGTAATTCAACCATTTACAAAGTATGTTTATATGTTTCGGATAAAGACGCCTATATGGACTTTTCGCTAAGAATTTTACGCGCCAGCGAAATCAATTGAACCACTTAGACAACATTGTTGCCACTTTGATGCGTTTTTTATTGGCAGCGCTCAACACCATTAACTCAGCGAGAAATGCTATTGAACTTTAACGATTTCGATCTTATCTGCGTCGCCGTAGGCTGTTCGATTGCCCAAATGCTTATTAGCCAATTGCTGTGTTGTCCATTGCGCTGGTCGTAACGCGAATTATTGCTATTGTGTAAATAGACGCCGCCAAATCTAATCGCTAATACCGTTTTTATGATAATGTTTTATGAATTTTTGTTTTCTGGTTGGACTGGGTCTGGGCTGAAGAGGTTGGACGCTGTAAGTTGTCAACTTCACTGTGGATTACTTCTACCAGTTGATATAATTTCTTTTATACACGCTCGCTGTGTGCTCCAACTCTTCGTTGTTCCTTGCTAGGGATTAATAAGTTGATATTTGTAACAATATTTCGTACACAGTTAACCTGACACCTTAGGAATAATAGCGAGAAATATATCTGAATTGATACATGGGACAGTGGAAAAAGTCTTTTCGTCTTTTCGAACTTTACGGCGACGATGCTGTATCAATTCGTGTAGCACAACAATGGTTCGCTCGCTTTCGTTCTGGAAATTTCGATGTGAAAGATTTGCAATTTTTTGCTGAAACGAAAGTTTATCGAACCATTTCTGAAGGCGAAAAATGAATCAAATACGACAATAACGTGTGAAAAGGATAATGTAAAAGCGTTGTAAAGCTCAACAAATGGTCGCAAGGCCAAAATTGACGTCTCGGAGGTTATGCTGAGTGTTAGGTGAGATTGGAAAGGAATCATCAACTATGAGCTGCTCCAACTTGATCGAACTATTGATTCTACATTTTACTGTCAACAACTGATGAGATTGAAGCAAGTAATCGAAAAAAGCGGCAGAACTGATCAACAGAAAGGGCTTCATTTTTCATCAGAAAAACGCTAGACCCCACACATCTCTGATGACTCGGCAAAAACTGGAAAACTTGGCTGGAAACTTTTGATGCATCCACCATATAGCCATGACCTTGCACCATCGGAGTACCATTTGTTTCGGTCAATACTGAACTCTCTTAATGGAGTAAAGTTAGCTTCAAGAGAAGCTTGTGAAAATTACTTGTCGCAGTTTTTCGCCGAGAAACCAGAAAAGTTGTACTCTGATGGAATAATGTCTCTGGAGGAAAAATGGCAATAAGTAGTCGACCAAAATGTTACATATTGGGTTTATTAAAGTTCATTATAAATATAAAAAAAATAAGTTGAAGTTTGCTTAGAAACACGAAAAGATTTTTTAGACCTCCCAATATTATATAAAGCTTTAAATAGTAAGTCTTGGCCATATAGAGGGCATTCAAGATCATATGTGGTCACTGATTCATCCATTCAGAGCATTTCGTTTCAATGTTTTTTTAAGAAGAATCAGTTTATTACCTTCAGAGCAAGGTTAGTCGGGAGATTTACTTAAGTATTATGATCAAACGTTGAATATAAAGCGCGAGTGACTTTGTTAGGAGACTGACGCAGTTTCTGCTTTATTGTAAATATGGTTCGGGCTTTGAAATTAATTAACGGTACTTACCGAAAAATTTTCTATTCTTAAAATTGTTTCTATAACAGAGTTATTACAGATTAATGTTAGAGAGAGTTCATTTAACCAAAATAATCAAAGTGACTGTGCAGTTTGAGGCGCTTTGGAGTTATGAGTAATAAGCTTCCTTATATCGTAACTTTTCTGGTCGCCAATTTTTTACATATCACTTAACTCACAACATCAAACTGCCTTATTTTTTTTTGCACTTTACCAGGACCTCATATTTGCACCGGTTTGAATCCACAATGGCCACATCTTTGGTAATGTGGGTCCATAAGAAACTCTACATTTAATATACGTGTGTATGTATATGTGTATATTAAGTGTAAATCTGCATGTATGTATGTATGTCTAATATAAGTTTGTGTAATGCAAATTCATGGTTTTACACAACACTCTTAATGCCAAGTTTTACTGCCACCTAGTTATGTGGACTGAGCGCAGCCTCTTCGGTCATAAAGCATACCATAATTCCAACTCTAATTCGGTGTCATAAAATAATAATTAGAACATCGTAAAGAGAATGGCAGCTCGCCGCACAACGCCGCCAACGGTCCCTCAACTTGTTTGTGCTCGTATCCCTGTGTATGTGTGTATGTGTGTGAGGGCACGCTGCCAAACAAACCAATGTGAAGCCCGCACAAAATGAGCTGTTTCGGAGGTTGAGCTGGTAGGGCCATTATTTTCAAAACAAAAACACTAACTTCTACATCCAGCAACTACAAATAATGGTTTGGTGTAAAGCCTAAAATTCGTAAAAGGTAGTGAAACACAAGTTTATCGCTCAGCGGCAGTGTTTTGCACTCAAGTGTGGCTAATTTCGGACGGTTGATTAGGCTAAGCGGCTCGCAAAATGCGAAAGTACTTATTTAAGTATTAAAGCGATTTATATCCCGTTACGTCAGGCAGTCGCTTAAAATATACTAAACTTATTTTTGCTCATCGTCAACTTTGCACGAAAGATTTGCGGCCAAATTACACCTGTTCTTTAGGCATGAATGGAGTTTGTGTCGGAATGGTTTCCTGCCGAAATATTGTTAACAGAGCTTTTTGCCTTCAAACTTAAAATTCAAAATGATGTTACTTTTTGAGAAGTGAAATGATGAGTCTTTTGAATTTCGCGAAAATTTTGAAATTTGACCAGTGGAAAATCTGAGGAAAAATACCAAAAACGGAACTAAGAAGCTCCAAAGGACAAGATACCTAGAGTTTTTAACTCAAAGTTTTGCCGTTATCGGTGTGATTTGAATTATGCTATATGCTGTACTATTCCATGATTTAACTAACCTAAAAGGACTTCTGGCAGAAGAACATACTCATTAATGGACTCTCTACAAGATATTAAAATATCTGTAAATTGTCTAAATTTGGCCGAGAATCAATTGTAAATTGCCGTTATTGTAATTGTTTCATTCCCTTGAAATGCTTAATCAGCAGTTGGCAGGTTCCTCGGTAGATGCATGCGCGAGCATCCGAAACGTGACAATCACAAGCACCGAAATATCCAAGCCTGAATCTGCACGAGAACACAAAGAGGAAAAAGTTGATTTGTAACCGAAGTCCGCATAGCGTACGTTGCATGCAACTTAAACTGCAAATAAGCAACCGTCAAAAAGTACGTTCTCAGCAGAAATGCGGTTTAGGCATTATAAAGTTGGCCAATGCAAAACTACGAACAGCGCACGACACGTGGTGCACAACGATTGTGTACAACAACAACAGGCAGCACCTAAGGCTTGTAGAAAAACAAATGGACGCCATTAACAGAAGACAACTTGCAAACACATACTCATACACACACAGAAGGATGCCAAAGTAAATATGCAGCGTCGAAATCCAAAGGAAAAGGTAACTGAAGCATCCCAGAACACAGACCTTGGCGAAAAACAAATGAAGTCCTCATGTAGCACAGCAAACGTGGAATAGACAAGCAGGGTGTGGGTGCTAAACAATCGAGTCGCAGGGCAAACGATTGCATCAGACTCCACCCACCCTTGCACCCGAAGATCCCATTGCTCTTGGCTTCAGTGAAAAAGTCGCATATCATGCTGATCGCTAACTCGGATGTCGGATGTCGACGCGAGGGGCAAGCGCTCAATGTTAACCGGAGCGACATGGAGCCACATTCCTGTTCAAAGACAGCAAATCGTGCAGAAGGATGTGGCAAACATGCTTATGACTATTGATTCAAATGATTTTGGTCAGTGATTTGCTGGACCAGCAATTGTTCGTGCATTGTTCAGACATTAAGACTTTGGCGGGACAAAATGCCAATCGATTGCATGCCAGCTCACTCGCAAACGAGCACTAAGTGCTGCGCGTGTGTCTGTGTTTATGTGTGGGAAGGATGCACACTCGTGCGGCAATATGTGTGTGGCATTGTGCTGGAGAATCAGCAAAAATGTCATCATTGGTTGTCATTCGACTTTTTCTCATAAGCTCTGCCTTTCTTTGCCTCGTCCTGCCTCCGACCGACCTTTCCACACCTCCGACTCATTGCTGCCATCCTATAAATCGACACGCTAAATTGTTGCTAAAGCAAAGCAATCATAATGTATTCGCACATGGCACACACACACCCACACATGCATGCAAACAATTAAAATTAGGGAAGATCAATGTTGTTGTTTTCCTACACATATTCATCAGACAATTGACATGTCAAACGAGCGAGCAATCCACAGCCAGTCAAGCAGCTTTGTGCTATCGAATCACCTAAACTAGCCAGTCAGCCATACAGGGCCCCGCTGCTGAGCTTACATCTCCCCGAAAATTTGCGATAAAAACCGAATGAAGGCAAAGTGGGGTATGTGAACTGCTAAGACTGTTGTCATTTCGAATTGACCACGGCTGAGCTGCTCAAATTTAATCGGAAATGGTGTTGTAGGCGGATTTATGATCGAGTAGTGCCACTGCCGCTGCTGCCACTGGAGTCTAAGCCACATTTGCCGGCTAACTGCAAGAGATTATTGTAAAACGGTTATGGTGCAGTCAAACGATGGTTGAAAAGGTTTGTGTGTTTTGGTAATCATCTTACGATACTTGTGCAAATAAAAAGCATCGACTTTTTGCCAAACTCTGTTGATTCCAGTTGAGAAATGGAGAACGACCTCACATTTGATTATGGAACGCAAATATTATGCTGGGTCTCAAAGAGGATTACTATTGTGTACCGAGCTTAGCTTCAGCTGATTGTTTGAAGTGGATTTACTGTTGCAAGCTGCAAATATTTGGAAGAAAGTGGGTCTAGGGAACAAAATCTTTTTGAAGTTGTGTATTTGTAAATTTGCTAATTATTACTAATCAGTCAATTAGCAAGTTAGTGGTTTTGTATGACTTAATTAAAAAATGTTTCTTTAAAATTCCTCAACTAAATTTAATCGAAAGACGACACGTAATTTCCTAATACTTATCTCATGTTCTAGATGAGCGTCAGTTTTGAAAGCGAGCAAATAGTTTCATTCAATTTCTACTTGGAACAAAGAGGCCTTACTAACACATAGTGGTAAAATTAAGTTTCTAAAACAAATAAGCTGTTAACTAGCCACTTGCATAAACAACTTATTACACAAGTTATGTATTAGGGAGCCCTAATATACACTTAACTGCGTGCTTTCCAATTTAAACCCGCTAAAGTTTATGAAAAGTCAACTAAAACTTTACGACCCCCAAGCCAAAATTTGATTCTCCCAAACTAAAACAAAAATCTGCTCAACAAACTGTGATACAGTCTTTTCCTCGGCGAGCAAATTTAAAATAGACAAACTTGGTTGGCGCAAACTTCCATTTCCATGCTTAACGTAACACAAACTTTCGATCCGAAATTAGCCAAAAAGCCCCATTACATGGGTGGTGCGTACGAGTGGGGGCGGCATGGGAGCACTGCTCGCATAACAACAAAACTTTTCAATGCTGCCGAAGTGCTAATCAAAACTGAAGTTTCCTCCTGAAAAAGTGTGAGATGGAAGTGACAAAAATGGCACGGAGTGGGAGCAGGTGGACAGTGACATTTTGGAAGTATTAGAAACAGACTTTTCTAAACATTACTTGTTCGCCAAGCTTTTATTGCTTTGTATTTGTTGTGACATATTTTAGGTTCGCTTTCCGTCGGGGTTTGGCTAATATAAATTTGTTAAGGAAAATTGTGTGAATGAGGAAACGAAAACATACTATTTTATAAAAATGAGAATGACTATTTCATAAAATTTCACAGTTAAATCTCATTGCAAAATCGTCATACTGATGACTCCAACGGGAAAACGTTAATATTGGTGGCCGCCTTGATTTGTTGGTTGGTGGCATTCTCATTTTTACGAAACGCTAACATTATTCAAATAGTTTAAGTGTGAATATTAAATAAGGTAGTTTCATTTCCTATTATGCTTAAGTGTACTCTAAGTATCTAAGTATTTCTAACCGAAAAGTGAGACACACACTCTGCAAATTCGCTTAAGCTCCACTCGGCTTTATGTGGCCTAACATAAACATCCACTCTCAAATGACCCTAATTTGAATTTCCATGTCTCCACTTAATTCGTCAGCTTAAGAGCAAGACTTTGTCAAACATGATTACGCACACGAAAAGCGCCTCGGTTTACCTTTCATGTCGCTTTCATTTTCCCTCCCACTAACGTCCATGCCTTTGCACACACTTACAGACTTCGCCTTCTTTGACAAAGGCTGACTTATCAGCATACAATTTATAAAGTATGTGAACTTGTAAGCAGACATTGACACACACAATGATAAATCTCGGGATCATGCTCGTGCCAAGGGCATTGCGACAACATTATAACAAGCATCCAAACAACTTGATTACAGAAGATAAAATTGCAATGCTGCCATTTGAAGACAGCAGCCAGTGACCTTGTGAAAGCTGAAGATGAAAGACTTAAAAAAAATTGCGTGAAACCAGTTTGACTAGTGAAGGTTACCTGATTTTGTGAATGCATTGCGTTTTAAAAAGTCTAGTGAAAAAGACTCGAGTATTATGTCTTCACAAATTCCAAAAAGCTGTAAGCTTAACCGTATATATAAAAGTGTATTATTTATAAAAAATTATTTAAATGGTCCATAAAAATTTTGCAGCATACTTTATTAAAGCACTTCAAAAGGTCCATTCACCTCTCTTCATTGTGAATTCGGGCATTGGTCGTCAAATATGTTCTGTGCATTTTTTGTTTTTAACGAAAAAATTGGTGTTAGTATACAAATTTGGCATAAAGTTACACACCCATTATTTACTCAATAAAGGTTTAAAGTTGAAGAATATTGATTTCTAGCTGAATTGTTGAGAGTAGATGTTTCGGTGGATCAAAAAGGGAGTAGTTATTTTTAAGTTTAAAAGTAAAGTAAAGTTTTGCAATAATTGTGAGCAGTAAGCTAACTGAAGTTATCGAAGCATTTTAATGTTCTATCCACACTGACTTCGCTCACCCTTTTGTACAGCCGCGCATATTAATAACCATAAACCCAGATTTCGATCAGCTGCTATTACATCTGACAACGTCAACTCTATCAACAATGCCTATAAATCCATTCTCATGCTCCGTTAATTCGTTGACGGAGTTCAACGTAACATTTTCTGATTTTATTAGTGTGCTTTGGAAAAAACTCAAGTGCCTACTTTACTCGATATGTTACTAACGCATGCGTAAAGAGTATGCCCTGCAGGAAAGCCCGAGCTGTCATTTCGTATTTGGATTTACTATCTATGGCTTTTTAAGTGAAGAAATTTAGAATCAGAAATATTATTGATTTGGTAGTAAAAATTAAAATTGCTATATTTAAGCGAGTTAAAGATTTTATTACCTAAAGGATAGTCGAAAAAATCTTTTTGTTTTTCTAATCAAATTTCAACTATTTTTTTTTTTTTTTAACTTTAATGAACCCAATATGTACCATTTTAGTCGACCACTTTTTGCCATTTTTCCGCCAGAGACATTATTCCATCAGTGTAAAACTTTTCTGGTTTCTCGGCGAAAACCTGCGACAATTAATTTTCGCAAGCTTCTCTTAAAGCCAATTTTACTCCATTAAGGGAGTTCAGTATTGAGCGACGCAAATGGTTCTCCGATGGTGCAAGGTCATGGCTATATGGTGGATGCAACAAAACTTCCCAGCCAAGCTCTCCCAGTTCTTGCCGAGTCATCAAAGATGTGTGGGGTCTAGCGTTGTCCTGATGGAAGGCGAAGCCCTTTCTGTTGATCAGTTCTGGTCATTTTTTTAGATTGCTTGCATCAATCTCATCAGTTGTTGCCAGTAAAATGTGGAATCAATCGTTCAATCAGGCTGGAGCAGCTCATAGTGGATGATTCCTTCCCAATCCCACCAAACGCTCAACATAACCTTTCGAGGCGGCAATCTTGGCTTTGCGACCATTTGTTGAGTTTCACCACGCTTGGACCATGATATTTTTCGCATATTATTATTACGTTTCAGAATCACAGATGTTAATTCGATCCATTAAATTTTTCGATATTCTTTTTGTAGCCAGTCTTTTTTAAATGGTTCAAAACCGTGTGATGATGACTGTTAAGTTCCTTAGCGATGTCATGGCTACTTATGCGACGGTCATGACAACTACAACAATATCTATTGACAAAATACGAAAAGACTTTTTCGACTACCCAATATGATATGTATATATATGATATAAATTGTTTGTTGGAAGACAAGTTAGTCTTAAGAGTCCCACATTTAGATACTTTAGAGACCCATTGGAATTGCTTACTATTGGCTGGTAAACGGGCTCATGGTTACAGGGTAGGTACACACTGCCCAAATGTAGGGATGTATTTCATATGTGTTATGCGCATGTATTAGTGTTTCAGCTCGCATTTTGCTGCCTTTCTAAGCGCACAATGCAGCCATAACCAGTCATGTGGAATACGCCTAGACAGAAGCAGACACAAATCCATGTATATAGGCATATTCAGCGAGTAATAGATATCTACGTATGAGACTATTTTTTATATTCGCACTCACGCGCCTCGCTATTCACTCGCTCGTGTCGCATCGCGTCATATTCATAGCATGCCGGGGCGGGCATTCAAAAGTCGGTTGGCCCGAACGACTGCATTTCCCAGCCTGCGCGCTGAGAGCTTATCGCCTGCCGTATCCCTAAGCTTTTTCGCCAATATCATTTATTGGGCATGTCGCTAGAGGAGTGTGTTTGCACAGCAGTTGTTGTTGTCGTTGTTTATCACTTTTATAACGCGATTGATTTTTGATATGTTTACACTTTTACGACAACATAGTCCGCTAGGCGGCAGCGTGTCACAGAAAATTTAACACATGAAAAGTTAAGCACTGCCGTTGACTTTTTAATGCACTCACAGTTTCCTCCATAAAACTCTACGGCTAGAGTGATGCTTTATAACGGTGGGAGGCATAAATCTGCGTATAGATATTTGCATTGAATAATCTCTGGAGATAGTGCGGCTTAAGTGCATTAAGAGAGTGCATTTCAGATCCATTTAATCATTCAATTTTTTACGAATATTGCGCTGAGCAGAATTGTTGCAGCTCTTCTGGCTTCCAAAGCAATCCTTCTGACACAAGCGTTAAAATTTAGATCTAGCTAAGTTCTAGAAAACGCCTCCGCTACTTGAACCTACAGCGATAGAGAAAGGTTAAGCCTCTGCAGTACTTTTTGTTAATTAGAGACATTGCAAATTCGAAAGAGTTACACACACATACTCTAGACCCTTGAGTCTCAAAATTTTCTTTCTTTTTAAATTTTATTTATTGCTTCGCAGATTCTTTAAAATGTCTAATGGTTCCCTCGCACTCCATTTCATTCGCCAACTGGCTCCGTTGCGGCGGCGGCACACAATTTGTCACCGTTCACGTCACCTTATCGGGGGGAAGCGACTCACACGCTCCAACACACTTCCTCCACACACGCTTGCTCCACATACTTAATATAAAATCGATGCATGAGTTATTGCAATTTTATGCAAATGCGCTCGCAACCATTGTCAAACTCACACAGACACACACACACACACAGCCCTGCCCGAACGGAACGCTATCGAAGCTGTTATTAGTGTGTTGCGCCTGTTGATACGGTTGTTGTTTGCTATTGCTACAATATCGCTGCTGAAGCAATAATACGTCATTATGTAACAAATTGTCATTGCCATAAATAATGAGTGCGATTTACATACTCACACACACGCACATACACTCGGGATTGCATATGTGCAGGAGGCCAGGCCGCCCACACAGAGGAGATCCCATGCTTTGAAGGCGTGGTCGCTGGCAATTTGTCATTTATTGATGGCGTATTGATAAAAGTTACGCACCGCGCACAACAACAGCAATAAACATAATCAGATGCAATTGGCAAATTGCAAATAAATTAATGAAAATTGTCACACTCCATTGAGAGAGTGGGCAAATATTTGGTTAAGCACACATTTTCAATTAAAGATTATTTCAACGCAGCTTCAAGGCAGCGTGAATCCTGCTTTAGCCAACAAGGCGCATACGCAGCGTGTGCCAGGGCTTTGCGCCGGTAAGCTGGGTATTTCCCTCCGTCATGCAGCCTGTTTACTCATTTGTTTGGCTCAAATTTCTCGAGACTGCCTTTGTGTTTACAAAGTTGTGATTCGCGCTCATTTGAGGCGGCGGAACTGACTTTGTTTTCTTGCTCAACTCCCGCATCAGGTCTGCAATAAAGAAAGAGTTGCACGTTGTGGTGAGGGGAGAGCGCAGCATGTTATGAAATGGCGTTTTAGCAGCAAGAAAGGAAGTTTTGCGCCTCACTGGGAGTATTTTGAAAACTCAGGACTTGCAAGAAACTTGCTACTTTCTTCGCAAAACCTCTTGCCCGTTTGGCTTCCCTTATTACGCGTCAGCATTATTGTTTTTGCGGTTGCGGCTGTCAGTTCGCGCGCACTTCCGGCTGCCTTGCCATTTCCGCTCGCCACAAACTTCATTTCAGCTTTTATTAAGCTTTTATTAAGTTAATGTAATCTATATTACACTGTTTCTTGGTAATCAAATTCATTTATTTCATTTTCTTTATAAATATTTTTGAAATCCCGTTGCTTGGATTCAGCCGAATTTATATGGAAACGCAATAAAACTAAAGCAATCAAGGGCAGATTGTGCAGTAATAAATTGAGTTCATTAAATATATGATTTATATCTTTCTAAAATTTTAAAACTGACATATTTCAAGATAAAAGGATAGGGTCATCAAAATTTTTAGCAAAACTCAATGAAGCTAATAAAATAATATAATCACAGTAAAGAGCCATGACGAACATATACATATGTTTATATCTGTGTAGTATTGATGAATCTTAAATTTAAACAAGATTTTTGTGTTTTTAAACAAAAACAAAACCGAAAATAATATTGTGAATAATATTTAAATATCCTAAATTCTATATATATGTATATGTATGAAAAAATTTAGTGCAACGTTTGTCCGGATTTAACTCTTAAGCTACTTAGCCGGTTTGAATAAAAGCCCTTAACAGGTAGGATAGTTTATATTTAAGTTGTATTAAAAACACGTTAACTTCGGCTGCACCGAAGCTAATATACCCTTCACAGGTGCATTCCTTTTAGTAACTATGTTTTCAGTTTATATGGAAGCTATATGATATAGTAATCCGAACGGAGCAATTTTTTCGGAGATTACATTGTTGCCTTAGAAAATAATATATACCAAATTTCGTGAATATATCTTGTCAAATGTGAAAGTTTTCCATACAAGAACTTGATTCCGATCGTTCAGTTTGTATGGCAGCTATATGTTATATGTAGTGGTCCGATATCGGCAGTTCCGACAAATGAGCAGCTTCTTGAAGAGAAATGACGTTGGCAAGATTTCAAAACGAAGGGTCTAGTTCGTATATATACGAGGTGTGTTCAAAAAGTATCGCGAATTTTGTGTTTTTACAAAAATTATTTATTTATTCACGAATATCTATTTGGTCCCCTTCAAAGTAATCCCCATGAGATATTATACACTTGTGCCAACGGTTTTTCCAATCTTCGAAGCACTTCAAAAAATAATTTTTTTTATCGTGGCATATGTTGATCATGCTCAAAGGTTCAAAGATAATGATTTTGATGTGAGAAATGAAGAAAGTGGAAGACCATCTAACCAAAAAAAAATTTGAAGACGACGAACTGCAAGCAATATTGTATGAAGGTAGTGGTTGAGGTTGAGTAAAAAGCAAATGGCAGCTATGTTAAATATTACACAACGTACAATTTAGAACCGTTTGAAAATTATGGAAAAGATCCAAAAATGTGGAAAACGGGTGCCACATTTATTGAAGGAAAGACCTAGGGAAAACCGGAAAACACTTCTGAACTTTTGTTCTAAAGACTCGAGGCAGAATTGGTTTCCGGAACAACCATCAACATCAACTGCAAAAAAACGAATCGGTAAGAGGGCAATGCTCTGTGTTTGGTAAGATCAGAAGAGTGTGGTATATCCTGAGCTTCTAGAATATGGTGAAGCTGTTAATACAATTCGCTACAGACAAGAAATTATCAATTTTGAACCATGTATTGATCGAAAAGCTACCGGAATGGACCATTTTTTACATGGCAATGCACCCCCACACAAAGCAAAATCGGTTCAGGATACATTCGAAGTACTTGGCTGGAGCTGTTACTCACTCGACTTGGCCACTTCCGATTATTGGGGTCCTCTGGTTTAGAAATTCGAAATTCGTTTTTTTTGCATATTTTTATAGTATAACCCTTCAAGAAAATGTCCCTAAGAGCATTTTTCGAAATTAAATTATTTTCCGAATTACAGCTCATTTTGTGACTCCGGCTGCGATTGCGCGCGACTAGTCCTCAAACTTTACACTCGTTTTTCTCATAACTACTTTTCTATAAACGGTATGCATGATATCTCAAGTTCTACTCAACCGATTCACATGAAACTTTTCACAGAGGTTTCTTATACATACATCATAGTATCGCACTAAGGAGAGCTTTCGAAACAATATTATTTTTATTTTTAAAAAATTCCGAACCACAATAAAGCAGGGAAAATACGAAACTTTTTTTTCAAACCTCCACTATTTTGCAAAATTTTTTTTTTTTTTTTTTCAAAAAACGTTTCGTAGTACAATAACTACACTTTTACTCTTCACGGATTTCGCATAAATTTTCATTTTAGGTCACGGAATTTTTATGCTTTGTATTCTTAGAATATCAATAAAAAGCATGTAAGAAAATGGATAGTCAAAATAATGTTTGTTTTTTTTTTTATCGCGTCAAAAAAATACCTAAAATTCGGGCTTCTAAACCAGAATACCCCCTTATCATTTACTTTCATCGATCGGACGCGCATTAGCCGAGCAGCACTTTAATTCCTACGCAGAAGTCAAAATTTGGTTGTCTGATTGATTTGCTTAAAAAAAAAAACATTTCTATTGACATGGTATTCACAAATTATCAGATAGGTGGTCTAAATATGTACTTTGAATATTTTTTTTACTTTCCCATTCAAAATTACCAGTATTAATGTATATGTATCCCGGGGCTCAGGGGTATATAAGGTGGAGATCATCTGATCCCATCATAAATTGGTAAAATATATTTATATTATATAATTTTATCTGTTTTGAGAGATCAGGAGGCGATGCTGTATCAGTTCGTGCAGCACAACAATGGTCCGCTCGCTTCCATTCTGGAAATTTCGACTTGCACTAATGAAAGTTTTACACTGATGGAATAATGTCTCCAGCGGTAAATTCCAAAAAGTGTCGATCAAAATGATACATATTTGTTTATTTATTTATTAGTACAAATGTTAAAAAAGGAAGTTGAAGTTTGATTAGAAATACGAAAAGAGTTTTTCGACTATCTAATATATATTATATAAATTATGGCATATTGATACCAGAGTCCGTTAGTAAGATCAATCGCAGCACTGCTCTAAGCGAAACAACAATTTCGAATAAATACTCAGTTCATAAACATAAAGTAGTTTGGAATACCGATCACCTCCAATTCGCGACAGATCCAGTTTCTCCAACCATAAAACGAATTACTTTATAAAACAGCTGTAGCTATTAATACTGAATTCGATTTTTCTGATTTGCGAGGATAAGTCTTAGTTCGAATTCAGTGTGAACAAATTGTTTTAAAATATTTTGCCTCTTTGCAGATTAAAGCGAACGATTGTGGTTCGCTTTCCACGGCATTTAAACAACATTGAGCTCTTAAAGCATCTCGCCGAATTCGTGCCCCATTTCGCTGCGTTAAGCCGAAAAAGCGTTGCCAATCGGCAAAGCATTTCCTTTTCGGTTTTTTGTGGCCGCTCACCCCTCACACACACACATACACACACACACACACAAGCAATTATACTCCTTTTCTATTTGGTATTTATACAGAAGCAATTTATATGGCAATAAAAATGCAAAATAGCTGAATGAAAACCGGCAAAAGTTTTTATAAAATAGCAAAATGATAAATAGAGAAAAAACAATGGAGCGCCAACAAGTCGGAAGTGCGAGTGCATTGCACCATATGCGCATGTGTACACAATGTAACGGTGCATTTAAAATGGCTGTCAAGTGTGCGCGTGTGTGCCTCTAGAATAAATTTACTTCTGCAACAATTTGAAAATCGTGCATTTTTTATAGCCGCATTAAATTGTTATACGAATTTATTTCATTCTCCTTCCTCTTCCTCATTCAGTCGCTGACAAAGAACACCCAAGGGATAACGCAAATCCAGTGCAAACAAAACGCTGAATAAGCGGCGCGAGCTCGGCAAAAAACGCACAAAATGATGATTGGTGCAATTGATTGGCACTATTGGCTTGCAAGCTGGCTGCCCTGATTCAATTGATGTGATTGAATAGAGTGCGGGAAAGTGACGGCGCCGGGATTTGGCGGATTTTCATCTGTGACGAAAGGCGATAAATTCTGCCGAGCTCATAAACAACAAAAACGTCGCATGCTGGAATTTAATGTTATTGCAGGCAATTACCAAATGAAATGACAACAAATAAGAAAACAATTGACAGGAAAATAATAGCATTTGTTTGTAATCATGGGCAAATTTCATGTTGATACTCTCAAAAATTCTCTTTTTTCAGACCAATAACTAGGTTATTGCGCTGGTGTAATATCACCTAGAAAATTGTTGGTATTTTTAAATAAAAGAAATCCCAGTTATATTACAACAAAAACGGAAATTGAGAAGTCATCAATAAAGCAATTGCTCCCGTTTTGAACGCTTTTGGATCGACAGATTTCGGTGTGTGATCACGACTAATTGAGCGTTGGAGCACAGTAAAAATAAAGATAAAATACGAGAAATTTCACTTCTAATTCTCAAACTTGAGTTCACTTACGTAAGAACATTATTCTGCTAATGTGGATGTAATATAAATATTTTCAAAAACAAATAGTTATTTCATCAGCGATGTGAAAGAGAAGATTGAAGAAAAACTGCAAGCACTAGCATTCAAATTTTTGACACAATAATACCAAAAATGCCTTAGGATAACCTTTTAACACCTATACAAACACTAATACACATACAATCGCTGCAACTACTACCTACAACGTTTGACATTTTTATACTTTTATGGTGTACATGTGTCACCCGATTAACCCATTTGGCCCAAAAAAGAGAAACCGATGACACTTCACGAACATCTAAAATTTGGAAAAGTTCACACTCTAAAAGGCATGTGTGCAGCGTAATCCCAATGGCATGCTCTAACCTACAACTTGACAACTGTAAAGCCAGTGAGCTTTTTAGTAATGGATGCCATAGCGCGAGCACTAAAAAATAAATGAAATGAAATAAAATATTATGTCCTTCAATCCTATTGAGTTTTATTGAACTTTTGCGGCAATTTCAAGTTGCTTAGTTTCATATGTAATGAAAAAAAAAATATCATGGGAAGAACGAAAGGGAGAGAATGGTTCTACTAAAGAGTGTGACGAAATTGTGTACCAGGCACAGCATCAATACGAAAGTTAAATTTGAATGTAAAAACTGTGCACCTATCCAGCGTGCAGTATGTAAGAAGATTTTAGAAAAACGCTTTGCCTTACACCCACCAGGACGTTGACCATTTAAAAAGGTAAATTTCGGCTGAAGCAAGTGTTGATTTTTAACTCTATTTCATTGGGAAATAGGTCACACTCGTACACGAATGCGAATCTAAATATACAAAGAAGTCAAAAACTTTGCGAGTTAAAAAAGTGTGGCAAAAAGCTCGTCATATTCGCCGTAAAAATCGTAGCACATACGAAGTCTCAAAGGAATGCACCGAAACTGTGTTGAAAGAAAGCAAAAAATACCCGACTGCTGGAAAGTTAAATTGCTAAGGCACAAAAAATTAATAAATTAAGCAACAACAAATCAAACTTTTTAATCGAAGGTAAACCGATTATTCTCATACGCATATACTAACATCCATTTCATCTGTATTTACTTTGCCAAGAACCTTTTCAACAGTCGCGATTGTATCTCTTCGGTCAAGCGGTAAATATAAACAACATGAAACTTTTTTTGCAGAAATATATGAAAGATAGCCATAACCGATTTTTTTTTAGTATTCTGAATCAGGGTTATGAACAATATGAAGAGATTGGCCAATTATGTATACATAAGTCAGTCCACGATATCTTTAAACAAATATCTACCATCTCGACTAATTCAAGTAATTGATACGCCTGATAATGCTTAGTACTCTATGCACCAAATGCTGAAAGACTCGACTTCTTTATCCAAAGAGTTGCCTTTATAGGCATGACAAGTAGTTAATCAGAATATCTTTGAAAAATGGAACATGAAATTTACTACAAGCCACAATTTATCGTTCAATCAACGAATAAACCTGTAAAATTGGTAACACACACTCACATACAAAGAGCACGTTCAATATTTTAAAGTTAGTTTATTTCAATATATTTGGAAAAAAATATACCTGTGCATATTAAAGAAAGAATTGTGTGGATTTAAGAAAGTTTTCAAAGTCATATGCAATTCTCAAGAAAGAAACGTTGTACCTTGTCTGTTCACCACCGAGCACGAGGTCAGGTATACATAAGTATTGAAGAAAACAACCACGAGTAGATTTCATTCACGGGAGTTTCGTTAGGGCAGCTGCTTTTGAAAGAGATGAACGATATGAAGCTGGATATTCAGAAATGTATTGCAATAGGTACTGATGGTTATATTGCTATTTTTGGTATTTGGATCGTGGAGCCGTGAGGAAAATACAAAAAAAAGCTACAAACGCTGAAGTTGCACCATGTTTTTCCCATAGATTGGACAGGAGCATTTCAAAATTCGTTCAAATTACTTTGATTAAACAGATATGTGAAATATTCAGAGAGGTTACAAGGTTTTTCCAAGATTCCAAGACCGAAACGTAACACTGTTTTAGCTTACAAGGACATGATTACATTCTTCAATTCACAGTCGCCCTTCCAAAAATCGTTCAAACACTGACAAAAATAAATACATGGAAGAATAGAAAGACTGCAGTAAAAAACGTGGAATCTGGTCACCGTGCTGGGCAACTTCGATTTTATTGTAGGAATTTTCTGTCTCAGTGATGTTTTGTGCCTGATGCAGCCACTTAGTGTGATTCTGCAGAACGAATAAATCGACCTTTCGAAAGCATCAAATGTCATAACAACATTGGTTGAAACACTGAAAAACTGAAACGAAATGAATATTGAAGTGAAAAACGTGGTGGACGTCAGAGTTATCGAAACAATCGCCCTTCTCAAAGCTGTGAAGGCTTCTACAGGGTTTCTACATCCATTTCACTCATTGACACGGTCATACATGATTTAAAAACGCGATTTTCCGATGAAGTTCTTGAAAGTTTCAAATTGAGTCAGATGTCACCAAAATAGAACCCAAACTTAAAAGAAAAACATACAACTGTACTCATCGATTGTTAGACGTTTTGGGAAAATCTCGCCAGAAAACAAAGAACTGCAAAAATCGAAGCTCAAAGCAAAAGTAGCGCTTTTGGCAACAACAAATCGTCGAATCAAACAGTCGAATCCAGACTTAACTCGGAACAACGATGCTCCTGAAAAGATTGAACGCCTCAGCATAAGCTACGATATTGCTGTGGAAGCAGAAGAATCCCCTAAAATTCTACTCTGGATCCGCCCTTGATTTCCAAACAAACTGACCGATCAAGCTCAAATCCTTGTTTGGAAAACCCTCTTATTTGACAACAAGGAACGAAATTGGGTACATTTATAGTCCAAGCCTGCCCTACAATTTCCGAACTAATTGTGCCGGGTGGACAGCGATGGCAATTGTGCTGTTCATACCATTGAACTTATGCTGTTTTGTCCATATAAAATGCTCGTCTATTACTCAAAATATACAACCATGACAGAATAAAATGGGATCAACATCGAACTCCCAGTGATCGGCAAAAATAGTGTTCGATTTTGGTTTACAGAGTAATCGTATTAGCGCCAATGAATAATCCTCAAGTATGAAAAAATAACAACAACAACAAAAATAGTATGTGACATGACAAAGCGATTTGTTGATCACACCAGTCGCGCATCCACCCATTAATTTGCTCGAACAACGGCCGCTGTCTCCGGCGTCGCCTTGTGCGCATGCGCATTGCACGAAAATTTATGAGCCGCATTTAGGCTGCGTTTATTTAGAAAGAAGTACGTAAAGTGAAGCGATTAAGCGTGCATTTAGCTGCAAATCGGCTGCTTTGCACGCACTCAAGAAGGCGCAAGACAACCACTTTTACCATATCCATATATTCTCTAAGATCTGAGCATACTGCGTCGATCGCTTATTACTTGCGACTGCTGCTGGCAGCTGCGATGACAGCGTACAAAACGTTCGACAGCACGTAACCACCGCGGGCCTTGTAACTGATAAATGGCGCGCCAATATGGCAGGCCTTGGAACGACTATGAATCGCTGTGGAGGAGCGGCGCTGGCGTCAACAGCTACAGCCACCAGGACGGTGTCGAATAACCGAAGCGGCGCTCATTCCTGTAACCCGCTACCTGGCTAGATAAGCTCAGCTGCCCGGGGCGAACTTGTCGGCGCTTAGCGGCTGGCTGCTGCCTAGTTGGGTGTCAATCGCCTCATATATTTGCTTTTTATGGTAGCATGCTTGCCTCTCAAGTGGGGGCGTGCCTGTGAATTGCGTAAAAAATTACCAGTCGGCGGCTTACATATGCTTACCTACTTGCGGACATAACTTCAAGGCGAAAACTGCGGTGGGCAGGCTAATACATTCAAGGCATTTCATATTTTTCCAGCTGTTCGCTGATTATTTATGAGCGTTTCATTGCGCTCGTCGGCTCGCCAGAGATGCCGCTCCGCCTACTTGGTGGTAATGTTGCACGAAAATGTTGCAATTACGTTGGAGTGAATGGCTCTTTAGGTAACTCATAATTCGTATTTCCATGCATTCTACATCTCGGCGCACGAAGTCGGGCCTTCAGTTGTGGCTATGTACTGGGTACGGTATGAAAACTGAACTTCATGTAATTAAAATCTGCCAACAGCTTATTACTTAGCTATTAGCTCAGTACACTTAAAAGTTATTTATTGTAAGTGCACTCTTCATGGAATATTTTCTCGATTTTATTCTCAGCAAATGCATGTACTCACACGCCTTCGCTACACGCTGTCTTTTGGACTAGCGGAGATTTCTTTTACTTTTCAGCCATTACTTTCAGCAACTTGGTCATCAGCTGGTGCTTAAATTAAGTCCACTTCAAAAGTTTTCATACACAATGCCAGCTGCCGACTGCCGGTAGCGGAAGCGTCGCCTTCGTGCTCGAACATCGAAATGTAATTAATTCATACACCTAGTACTTCTACACTTCTGCTCGAATTTGGAAAATGTGTGAGGCGAAAAGTTAAATCGAATTTCATTGTTAACATTTTTGGATTTTCCTTGTATTCGCAAAGTCTTGTTTAGGCGCGATATTGTACTTGTATTTGTATTGTAACATTTAATTACTTTCATGATTTAATTTCATTATGGTCGACTGTAGAAATTTGTTCTAGTAATTCGAATGGACTTAGATTTACAAACTGAAATGTTAATTCTCAACTTTTTTGGAAGGAGGTTAAAGGTTTTACGCAGGCAAAGCGCAGCGTAATGAAAAATCTTCTTAAAGGCAAGTGGCAACAGATCTATTATTAGAATAAAATATAAGTTGACACTTAATGTCAAGAAATAATTTACATTTCCTTGCAATGAATTGTAGCTGAAACAACAAGTGAATCGCCGATTTTAGAAATCTCTTTCATGCCCTGAACCAAGAATGCTTACAAAAGTCAATATTGAGTAGACGAAAAAGTATTTTCGTATTTGAAATGAAATCGAAACATATCTGAAGCGAATGGTAACGGGAGACGAAAAGTGGATCAAATACGACTAAAATGTGTCCAAGCGTGGTGAAGCTTAACAAATGGTCGCAAAGCCAGGATTGATGCCTCGAAAGGTTATGCTAAGTGTTTGGAGGGATTGGAAAGGAATCATCCACTATGAGCTGCTCCAGCCTGGTCGAACGATTGATTCTACATTTTACTGTCAACAACTGAGGAGATTGAAGCAAGCAATCGAAAAAAACGGCCAGAACTGATTAGCAGAAAGGGCTTTATCTTTCATCAAGACAACGCAAGACCAAACACATCTTTGATGACTCAGCAAAAGCGGGGAGAGCTTGGCTGGGAAGTTTTGATGCATCCACTATATAGCCATGACTTTGCACCATCGGACTACCATTTGTTTCGGGCAATGCAAAACTCCCTTAATAGAGTAAAGTTGGCTTCAAGAGAACCTGTGAAAATTACTTGTCGCAGATTTTCGCCGAGAAACCAGAAAAGTTTTACACTGATGGAATAATGTCCCTAGTGGAAAAATTGCAAAAAGTGCTCGACCAAAATGGTACATATTTGGTGCAATAAAGTTCATTACAATTATAAAAAATTAAGTTGAAGTTTGATTAGAAATACGAAAAGACTTTTTCGATTAACCTTTATATTTGTAACTTGTTGTGTGGTTTCAAGAAGTTTTTTACTCACAAAAACTTAATTTTTCCTTTATATAAATTAAATAATCCATTTTAAAGCACTTTGCTCAAATACATCTCTCTGTTCTTTTCACTAATAATTACTCTTCTCTAAGCCTATAAAAGTATGGCCTTATGCTGTATGTATGTTTTCCAGAAGGCAACACTATGCGTCTCAGTATGCGCGCTCAGTATACGCACCAAAATAAGTCACTTCGAAAACACTACTTTTCAAGGAAGCCACAAACCAAAGATTTAAGAACATACTTACCTCTCTTATCAACAGTAAAGTTCGCAAATTCCAGTTCTGCTTTAAGATTGCGGCTAATTTTGTAACCACGAACGGCCAATTTTCCGTAGGGCAGCAAATGCGCACACCTCCCAGCGGCCGTGCAACAGATTATTTTCCGAACATTGTGTGCGAGTCTGAGAAGTTTGTCTCAAAGCGCCAGGATGCGGATTTGTTTGCCTGCGGCTGATAGGAGCAACTGGCCGGCATTACCGCCACTCCTTGTGGTCGGCTCGACGTGCGTGCGAGAAGTTTGCTGGCGAATAGAAAAAGACACGCGGCCTGAAAGCAAAGTAAAAGTCAAGAAGCGAGATAACTTTTATTTGGTTTTTATGCTTACACGCTGCACGCTCTCACATGCGTATGTGTGTGGGCGTGTGTTGAAGCTATATGCCAATATCTCGCAGTGGCTTACCGTATTCAATCAAATCGAACATGGCGTTTGGGCAGTTTCCCTAATTTGCTACCCACACCAAGCCGCTGCCGCTGACTTGCCGCTAATGTATTTGCTTTTATTATTATTTTTATTCGCATTTTCTGCAAGTCACACGAAACTGACCCTATCAAATGATGGATTATTGAAAAAGTTTCCTAAACTTTTGCCGATTTTCTGTTTCTTCTCGAAATGCCGAAATACTCGCGTGTCTGTATGTTTATGTGTGTGTGTGTGTGAGCGGACTTTTGTTGCTGTGACAGCTGTTGCCGCTGATGGGTATCATGTGGGGGCGCGTTTCTTTACGACATTGAAGGCCGCTGGATTTGTTTCTCTCTCCGCACCATTGTTCTTGTAGCTACAAGGGAGCGAAGTTCAGACGGCTATTTGGAGCTCACTGGCCTGAGCATGATGATGGATTTTCGGTATTTAGTTGCTAATTTTGGCCTTCCCCACGCACTACGTGACTTATTCGGGGCGCTGTGCGGTACGCGTGTTTTAGCACTTGCTGCTACAAAAACTTTTCCATTTAACACAATTCACTTTTCACTTTGAGCATTTTTTCAATTTTAAACTACAGAGTCTCTTCGCTTTTGTCCCTTTTGTTTTGCTCACATGTATTTGTTTATTTATTTATGTTTTTCGTGTCCCCTGAGCCTGTTGCCTGTACTGGTGATTACTTAAGTGGCAGGCAAATTGAATTTTATTGTCCAATCGAAATTCATGATCATGTTCCAGCAGCCACCAATACGTACTCATGAATTTATAGCAGTGTGTGCATAGTGTTGCATACGAAATTCATAGGTATGTATGTATGTGTGTAGAGAGTTGTAAGTTTGTAAGTGCATGTTTTTGTTGTGAAAATGTTTCGAGGATTAACGAAATCCGAGCTTTTTATGAAACATTTCCAGTGTTTTACCCTAAAAAGCTGCAAAAGAGAAAAAAAGTGCTTGGCCGGGCGCTGATTGAAAAATATTGTCGAGGCAAAAACTTCTGTAAGCTATGTGTGTATTTTTGCCAGGGATTTGCGCGAACACATGTACAGGTATAAATATTAGGTTGCGTGTTTAAAAAAGGATTTTTGCTGATTTTAGCGTTGGCGGAATTTTTGTTAATTATATAATAAATGCAGTGCCAGGTTATTACATAAATTAGTTAACAATCTACAAATGTTATGCTGGCTAAGCGCATTTGTTGCCAAAACTCCACAAAAATATTAAATCGCGTCAAAAGCATAATCCGACCCAGTCATCTTCTCTTCTTTTTGAGTGCCTTTCTTTCTGCTCAAAATAAATGCAACGTTGATGCTGTGATCCGTATGAAGAACCTACCTATAGATATAGATGAAAGTGATATTAAAAGCGAATAAATGCCTGCCGTTCCACACAATCTAAAGACACTAGCCGTTGCACATCACTTGCACAAATATTTGGAGAGGAAATTTTAAACGCCACCGCACAGCTGTACACAAAGCTATAGACGCAAATATATATATTTGTATCCGATTTGCAAGTGCGTAAGCCAGTAAGTAAACAGTTGGCCATTCAAGCATGCAACCAATATCATTGCAAATTTAGCAGTCCAAATAGTCGGTCAATTTGCCACAGCCCCTGCCTTTCACAAGCAAATGCATGGACATAGGCACTTATTAGGGTGGGTCCTCAAGCATAAAACCCAATATACCAAGCATTTCTGGCAATTCTATAATGGCTTCGCAGAAACCCATTAGAAATTCACTTCGAAAACTTTTATATTTACCGAAAACAGAAATTATAAGTCAATCTCAATAATATTGGCTGGTCAAAAAAGTTTTTTCGTATTTCTAAACAAACTTTGACTTTCTTTTATATTTATAAAGAACTTTAATGAACTAAATATGTACCATTTTGGTCGACCACTTTTTGCTCTTTTACCGCTAGAGACATTATTCCATCAGCGTAAAACTTTTCTGGTTTCTCGGCGAAAAACTGTGACAATTAATTTTCACAGGCTTCTCTTGAAGCCAACTTTAGTCCATTAAGGGAGTTTTGCATTGACCGAAACAAATGGTAGTCCGATGGTGCAAGGTCATGGCTATATGGTGGATGCATCAAAACTTCCCAGCCAAGCTCTCCCAGTTTTTCCCCAGTCATCAAAGATATGTGTGATCTAGCGTTGTCCTGATGGTAGACGAAGAGATATACGACTGCAACTACATCTATTGACAAAATACGAAAATACTTTTTCGACTACCTAATATATTTTTGGTTAAAGTGTTGTTTTTCTACGAATCAAAGTTAAAGCTGTGCCGTGGGAATACCCTAACTGTTCTTGGCTTACATGCTGATAAGTAATTAGCGAAGCATGAATGCATCCGTTACTCAATCTGGCCAATTTGCACAAATACGCACATAAATACAGTTATGTACGTGCACAGTATTAAATATTTGCACTACTAACATACACAGCTCAGCGTTGCACACTGTTGTGTGATGCACAAACGTTTGAGTTCACATGCACATTAAATTGGCATTGCGAAAATTTCCCACATTCGATTTGGCACATGCTTAACACATTCACAACGGACATAAATTAGATTTGATTAGCGCCAAACGAACCATTTGACCAGAATCGTTGCAACAATCGACACACTTGCCATGGCGCTGAGGGGCACACATGAGTGCTCGCTCACTCCTAGACATGCCAACACATACCTCATGCATTTGATAATTACAAATCTATGTCCGAGCATATGCTTGACTAAGAGAAGCGAAGTTGCAGCAGTGGGTAAATATTGATTCGAATTCAAAATTTCGTTTAATTGGAGAAATATAACCGAAGTAAATACAGCACTGATCATTTTGACAGACACTGTTGCGGTCGCCTTGACAGATACGCATATGAGTCGCTGCCCCCACACTCTGTGTGCACACGCTTGTAACGAGCACAAATAGCTGGTAAAAGTCATCGAGCATTTGAGCATCAAGCGATAGCCACAAAGTGACGCCGAAGCGCAATAAGATAAAATTAGCGTAAACAGTGATTTGTGCAGATTGAATTGCAAACTAAGATGACAGCACTAAACTTGAGACATAAAAACTTAGCGAAATACGACTATAAAAGTTCCCGAATGAGAGTTCGATCTTTCTCTTTGTTTTCGCTTATTTTGGCGCATGCAACGCTTCCTCGAGGCATTCCCAATGCGAGCACAATAATCTTGTCCTTTAACCTGTCAACGCTCAAGTCTCGATTTCATGGCAGCACAATCGAAATTCGCAGTTTATTTGAGTGCAAAACCAAAAGTCAAACTTATTCAACTTAACTAAGAGTTTCAAGTTCACTTGGGCATCGGTGCGATGGCGTCGACGGCATCCGGACAACTGTTGGTGCAACATGCGAACTCTGCCGCCCAACTGTGCAGCGGCTGTGTGTGTTTTTCAACTTTGAGTAATTCGACAAGACGAAGAGCCAAACTAACAATAGTTGGGGGAGAGGGGAACAGCAGCCGAAGAACCGAGGAAAGAACAAAAACTGAACTTCAAAATTCCCAAACTCAGCAAGTTTCCAACAATCCAACTACACAGCGCCTAACAGTACTTTGCAAATTTAACTGCCCAAACTGAGCAAGTGGCAGTGGAACTTCATTCTCGTCTGCGTCACACCCTAGTTGCAGCATCACGCCTCAGGTCTAAATAAGTAAGCATTTTTACGGCTGAACTTTGCTTTATTGTCTCGTGTTGTTTTTGGTTTTTGGTTTCGTACATTTCGTTGGTGTTGTTGTTTATTTACTGCAAAATAACTGCATCTGAAACTAGTGCTCGAGAAATCAAATTCCTTGCAATACGTTTTCGGTTGCCGGCATTCTTAGCTGAACTACAAACTTGCACGCATAATATGTGTGAACGAGCATATATGTATGTATGTGTGTACATATATACCAGGGCACACATTTATCAATGCAAATATACACATTTTTGGTAAGTTAACCTGTATTTGCCTTATGCTCTTTTGCAAGTCCAGTAAATTTTCGACGCTTTCGGCTTCTGTGTGCGACGCAGCAAAGCCTACATCCACGCACCGCTTCACAAAAGTCCGTTCTGCAGAAGAAATGCCTCCAACCATTAATGCTTGACTTTTCACTTGTGTTTCCCCATTTTGCCTTTATTTGTAATTTGTAGGTATGTATATATGTACTTTGGGAATTTCAACAGCCATTGCCAGTTTGATTTCAGTTTCGTGGCAGTTTTCAATTTGGTTTCCAACCAGCACACCCTGTTGGCCACCCAATTCGTATCCTTCGATGAGGACTTAAGACCTGGATTTCTTCTCTCCCATTTTTTGGATTATTTCCCGCTTAGTTAATGCATTCTCTTATTTGGCTACATTGAACAAACAGAGCTACGGTCAATTTCTCCCATTTTCAGGAGATTTTAGTAGCTTAAGTGCAGTAAAAACTGACAGATATTTGAATTTAAGCATTTGCTGTAGCTATGTACATATGTATGCTGAATTTTCATAAAAAAATGTTTTTGGCTGAAGCTTTCATTTCCTGCTAAATAGTAGTGCTCAAAATATGAAATCCTCTACTAACTTAAAAATCCCAAAAAAGTCTGCAAATGTAGCAATTTTATTTTATTTTACCATTGTCAAGCCATATCATGTAAAGAGGGATACATTTCAAGGTGCCTACTTTTTCAAAGAGAAAATACAGAAACTTCAAATTTAATGGCCAGTGCGACCAATCATTGAAAGCGTCATGAAAGGCATTCTCCGGAATAGATTTGAGAGCCGAGGAGCATGCTGCTGGGTCCGCTCTATTGTCTAAAAATGCTTGCCTTTCATTGACCTTTTCAGGCAAGAAAACATAAACTGTCCGGCGGTCACCTTTGGGCTGTAGGGCGGCTGCGGAAGCGTTGGGATGCCGGCCTTGGTTAGGTAGTTTTTCACAAGAAAGGCGGTGTGAGGCGGCACGTTGTCGTGGTGCAACTTCCAATCGGCTGCGATGTCTTGTCGGACCCGATTGACCCACGTAAAACTTGGTGTTTTCGGTTTGTTTAGGAAGAACAAATATATGGTGGACGATGCCTTTGATGTCAAAAAAGACAATGAGCATCGTTTTCACTTTGGCTTTGCTCATTCATCGGCGACTTCTTCCCGACCTCCAAAAAGGCCTGGTGCACCGAAACACACCACTTCTTGTTAAAGCATCTGAGTAAGCCTGTTCTAACGAACGCCGAATTTTCGGCTTTCTCCACTTACAGAAACAAGTCACGCCAAAATGTTTGTCCTGACTCTCCAGGTGCTCGGAGACAACTGACCAGCCCCTTGTTCGTTAGTTAGGAACGCCCTCTACCGAATCCAGTCGCGGACCCACAGCACGGCAGAGGCTTTAGGTCGGCTTCGAACCCGACCGAGCTGGAAAAGGTGTCTCTTCCACCTGACCAATTAGATCCCCCTGCGGGTAGGGGTTAGAATTTACCCGTGGTAAGGTATGCCTGTGGTAAGAGGCGACTAAAATCCATATGCACTATGTCTTTCTTTCTGAACTTGCATTGAAATGTCAGCATAGTCTATGTCAGAAATAGTGCTACAATACTCAGCTTGATGATATAGACTTTATATGAAATTCCCAATATAAAGACACTTGAAGTTCAAGCGACAAATGTCACTAGTCATTGAGATGTGGGTGCTCAACTGGTAGTAGCAAAAGCTACAAGGTCTTACCAGAGACTTTAACTTGGTACCACGTGGAGCAGTTAGCTCTTGGAGTTTACTCCAATCTGCTAATTGGGTTTGGCCCTTTGTGGAGATTTGTAGTGGCTGTGGTTGCAAAATTCAACCCTGTGTGGAGTCGCATTGCGACCGGGTGCCGAACCCAAAATACGGTAGAGGTTTTAGATCGGCCTCGAACCCGACCAAGGTGGTCAAGGTGGCTCTATCCACCTAAACCTATTGGTACCAAAAATACCTGCAAAATGCATTTATACTTTGGGGCGCTGGTCAACGCATTGTATTGATCTATGTACTTCAAAAAAAGCACCATGAGGTAAGGCCGTCGTCGGCAGGTACCCACGTAAATCACAGCGTTTGTTGACCAATTAGAACTAGATAAAATTTGCAAAAAGCTTGAGTTATTTGGGTCGCTTATCAACGCAATGCTTTGATCTATGTAAGTGCTTTTAAGCATGACGGCCCTACCGTCATCGGCAGGTTCTCACGTAAAAAACACAAAACAAAACTCAACACCTATCCTATAAACTCTCCTTATATATCGCCTATATTCTCCTTAGTACTCATGTTCCATTTCTGGTTGTTTCTACATGTGGATGAAGACGACGAATGCAATTTTTTAATATACTGAATATCAAAAGTTCGAAAGTGTATTCAAGACCTCAGGACTCATGTCATCTTCGCTCAAAAGTTTTCACTCCCTATTTTCGTAACTCAGTACAATGGATTCAAGCCTTGAAAGCAAATTTTTCTAATGCTATTTCATGCAGTCCTTGCAGGCTCCAGAAGAAAATCAATCTGGCCAGCCGTTCAAACACATACTTATATATACATATGTATATACAAAATGACCCTTTAAAATTGCCGATTGTCACCTTTGGCATAATTTTTCGTTTGACAGAGAAATTTTCTTATCTGCAGCCGTCCATAGTTAATTACTTCCTCACAATTCATTTAAAATTTGTATTTCAAAGAGAATGGCTCACCTTTCGGCGAGCATAATTAAATTACAGTTGACTGATTTTTGCACTTGTCAACAAAAAAGGATCCCCTTCAATTACAGGCGCATTGTATGAACAATGAATCGCAATAATTTATGCCCGTCAGTAACGTTAATGATAAGCACCAGCAATCAAAACCAATTACAAACCGCCAACTGGATGCCACAACAGCAACGGTACACACCATACATATACACATACACATATTGACAGCCAGCCACCGGAGGCAGCTTTAGAGCGGAAACGGGTGAACACAACTGACAGCCAAAGAATTCATACAATCGATTAGAATTATGGCGACTATGCAAACATTTAAATGGAATAACAACAACAACAATGGCAAAGTGTGATAATAAGCTCAGCAGCGGCAAGCGCAGAGACTCATCACCTATGTAATTAGCGGTAATTTATGGAGTATGGTTTGTAATAGCTTAATTTGCTTTGTATGTAAGTGACAAGCATTTATCATTCACAAAAGCAACAACTCTGGCCCAATATAGCTAACGGTAAACCTGTAAACACCAAAAAGTAGATATCTATATTTACATGTCGGACTTTAGTGGCAGCTTACTGGAAATTGGATATTGACAAGGCGGCCAGATAGTAATAATTTCTCGTTAACGCTCGCGGCTGCATGGACAGCAACAATCCGAATGTGGAAACTGCAAATCATTATTCACTAATTCAAATGCAGACCAACTAATAATGTTTTGACACAGCGTCCAGGACGCCGCAACGCCCGCGCCTTTCGGCCGCGACAATCACAACGCAGCCGAATTTGAAGCCCGTCAATGTCAGAGTCGGAAATCTCGACGACTGACAATGACAGCAACACCGAAAGCAATAAGCGGCCGCCGATAGTTGGTCTACTTCGCAATTGATTGGCGCTTAATCCGTTAAGTGGTCAAAGGCACTCCAAATCACACTCTTACAGCTGTGTGTGTGTGTGTGGCTGTGTGAAAGCGAAAGATAGTGCGTGTATTGTGTCAAGTTGTTGAAAGACAATTAATAATTTCGCGCAAATTTAGAAACTTAGACATGCACAAATAACGGTATATGTATGTACCACACACACACATGTATATATGTATATGCATATCTGCATTGAGGCAGCATGCAATTAGTTGCGATTTCGCGTCTGGTACAGCGCAATTGTGATTTATTGACAGCTTCGCTGCGCCGCGCCAAGAAGAAAAGAGTCAAGACAGCGGCGATGTTAAACTTTTATGGCTGTGGCGGCCTTTGTCAGCTCAATTAATTGTAACAAATTGGCAAATTTAAAGAGAAATCGCTTGCATGAAGCAAACAACAGTTAATCACAGGTTTGTAGATATATGTGTGTGTGCACAAAATGAAATTGTGGCGAACTGCACAGACATAGAGCACGTCTGCGGCGATTTAAGGCAGGTAGCAGGCATCTAGTCCACATCGCTCTAAACATAATCACTGCAGTAAATTAATTTCCAGGCCATGCCTTGTTTTTGTACTTGCAAATGTTGCGTAAAACACAAATATTTCACAACCACCCCGTTGCACAGCGCCCTCCTTACCCCTTTGCTAAGAGTGGCGTACATTCTGCTGGCTTTTTGCCGGCAGTGCAATCGACTTTCTTCAGCCGCAGTGCAGCTTCCTGTGGCACTTGCGTCCACAATCGAGTTTATTTATAAATTTGCGGTGAATTCTTTCAGGTGACAGGCAAAATTTATCACTTGGCGAGCATTTGTAACCACAACAAGAGACACAGCAGCTTCCATGGCAAAACGCAACATTCAAATGGAGTTCCAGTGCAAAAGAGTAGCCCGGGAGGCTGCGCTGAGGCATTTGCTTGCCGCTGGCAATCTTGCTGCAGCTTGAACCTTGGTTCACTTGCAAAATATTTGCTTAAATTTCTTCGCATAGCGCTTGCTCTTATCAAAGGCGAAATAAGCGTAATAATTTAGTTTAGAGTCCACGATAATAAGCCCAATCTAGTAAGGAACGCCTTACATGACACGCAGTTATTAATGCTTTTTCGTTAAGCAGTGAAGAGCTCTGGCACGAGCGCTGATACAACGCCGAGAATGGACTCAAGATAGAGTAATGTCAGATAGATTTGATATTCTAAAATAACTCTTAATGCTGCTGACTTTGTACAGTGCAGTCTTTATAACGGAAACACACTCAATGGTTTGAACAACTTTCTAAAAAGTAAAAGCTATTTGCCATATTCCTCGATTTTGTCCGATTATCTCATCTGTCATCGGTCGAATACTATTCTGTAACATTGGTCTAATATTTAGCGAAGCCCTGCATGCCATTATCTTCCTCTTTATCGGCGTAGACGCCGCTTACACGCTTGTTGCCGAGCATACAACACGCGGCAGTCGTTCTTCCTTTTCGCTGATTGGCGCCTATTGGAGATTCCAAGTGTAGCCAGATCATTCTCTACTCGGTCTTTCCAACGGAGTAGAAGTGTTCCTCTTCCTCTGCTTCCCCTGCCGAATACTGCGTCGAACACTCTTAGAACCGAAGTATTTTCATTCATTCGGACGTCATAACCCAGCCAACACAGCGCTGGTCGCTGTCCAGAACCTTTCTCTCGAAAACTCGTAACACCGACTCATTAAATATTGTCTTCGTCCATACTTATGACTTATGGAATTTGGTCTTTGTTTGTCGAGAGACCACTTTACATCTCAATTACCTACTCACCGGACGAAAAAATTATAAAGAGACAAGAAAAACGTCAACTTCGGCTGCATCGAAACTAACATACCCTTCACATGTGCATTTCTACCTACATATGTGTTCAGTTTATAAGGAAGCTATATGCTATAGTAATCCGATCTGAACAATTTTTTCGGAGATTATATAATCAAATTTCGTGAAGATATATCGTCCAATGTGAAAGTTTTCCATGCAAGAACTTGATTCCGATCGTTCAGTTTGTATGGCAGCTATATGTTATAGTGGTCCGATATCGGCAGTTTCGTCAAAACGATATCTTAAAAACGGAGGGACTAGTTCGTATATACATACATATACAGACAGACATGGCTAAATCGACTCAGCTCAACACGAGACGTTATAGGGTCTCGGACGCTTCCTTCTGGGTGTTACAAACTTCGTGACAAACTTCATATACCCTGTTCAGAGTATAAAAAATTATCTATCAGAGCAAACTGGGGGTTTTGTAACATTTACAACGTTTTTATGAAAATATGTACATATATGTATAATCTATTTGAATTTTTTCAATTTACTTAGCTTACGCCGTGAAATAGAAACATACGAATGACATATAATTCTGCATAATAAATAAATGTGCCATAAAATTGGATGATTAAGCCAGCAATTTGTTTTGCGGTGAAACATACGCACACACATACAATGTTTGTGTATGTATTAGAATGTGGCATCTCGTGGATTCCACGTGCAAATAGATATTTTTCATAGTAGAGGATTTATTGAATGGATAATTTGAAGAAGTAGAAATATGTTCTGAGATGCCCTACAGTTCAAAACTAACTTTTTTCGAGGACGTCTAAGGTATCTAAGAATCAATATTATAATAAGGGCTAGGCTTTAAACGTATTTATTTAAAAAAAATTAAAATTGCCAAGAAATGGAACGCCAAAAACTTATGCGGGAGCATTGTTATTTATTCCGTAGAAAATTTTATGCGAACATTGCGAATCCCTTCCTTCCCTTAAAACCAGACCGCATAGAGTGTCTAACACTTCGCCGAAGCTGCTGGCAACTTCCTTTTTCATGCGAAAAAGTCTGACTTCGTGTTCGTGTGGAAAATAAATAAATAAATTGTAGGATTTTAGCTCTGCGAATGTGTATGTGTTGGTAGGCAGTCAAAGAGTCAGTCACAACGGCAGCTGGAAGAGATATTTGAACAGTAACCAAACTGCACATTTCCATGAACACAAGAACAACAAGTTCTCGAATGATAAAGGGCAACACGGTGGGCCGTTGGAGCAACTGACATTGAGTTAGCCAACAAAATATCTGCGAATGCGAAAGGCAAAAGCACATATTTGTATCTACTCGTATGCGCAAAGGTCCGGATAAGAGGGAGAACTTGTTGTTGTAATTGCTTTGTAGCACGAGTTAAAGGAAAAATTGGTTTTTAAGCCAACATTTCCCTCTTTTGCGATTTTATTAGCATCGCAGCGGCGCTTACACACCCAGCTACATATAAATATATATACGTATGTGTGTAGCATACACAAATGTTTAGTGTGTGTGCATACCTGGAGGCACACGCACAGGTAACTGGCACTGAACGAGCCATGGAAGAGGATATGCCCGAAAGCCAGAAGTGCCGGGCGCCGAAAGTGTGGGACTGATATATTACAAGTAAATTTATTGATTTCGTTGCGGAGTCGAGCATCTACTAGGCCATGCATACCTGTAGTGTTGCTGCGTTGCTAACTGTTATTGTAGCGAACCATGTTTTAGGGCCCTCGGCGGCCCACGTGTGCGCCGTGCATGTGCGAATCCAACAAATTGTTTTTATTATGGAGTTTAATGTGCCGTAACAATTGGGCGAGCGAGAAATTGATTACAACAAATCTGAAAACTCCACCGCCATGAATGTTGTGGCAACAAATACAAATGAACAATTTATCGTATAAGATATGGTAATACACACGACAGTGTGACGACTCGCAGCCAGGGGCAGAATTATACCCAAATCAACTACACCGACGAGGCAAAGCAGTATTAATCGAAGGTGGCTTTCTGAGCATGGCGTGGTCAACTAATCACTGTGGTTTAATTCACATAACAAATGATCCAAGCCGTGTAGAGCTGAAATTATTCCAAAGTTTGAGCTCAGAAGTTTTGTTAATCCCTCGGATACACGAGCAAGGAAGAGCACTTTCAACCAATGTATTAATTACAGTTTAATTTTTGTCCTAACCCAAAGATTTCACACCTAAAATGGTCCAATGATTACAATATTAGGAAGCTGTAATGGTTAGCATCAGAAACGTAGTGGCAGGAGAAGCTCTAACAAATTCATATTAAGGTTCTAAATGCTTCACATTGTCAAATATGAAACTGTATGTTTGTCAAGTAATATTGCTCTTGTTTGTATGATATTAATAGATATCAGAAAAAACGTCTGTGTTAAAGAAACACAGACTATACTATAGTAACCACTTATTGTGCCTAAATTGCTGGTCAATCTCTTTTCATATTCCAAAATTCGCCAATAGGTTAGCTGTACTACGACTGAAAAGATGAAGAGCTCGAACGCAAATCGCATCCATAACCTTATTAAGAACCGAACAGCATATCAAATTCAAAGCCAATTTTACTATGTCCACATTTGGCGCTCTTGTGTGATCTGAAATGCAGTGTCTTCACATCTGATCACCAAGGTTAAACCTTAAGTGGATAGCCTACCAAATAGAATCTCGAAATGGTTTATTTAAATACACACAAAAACTCACAGCCATAACTACGCTTGAAAAACATATTTTTCTGGAAACTTCCTCACTGTAGTTTGCGTTAGACTTGCGCTATAAATAAGAGATAAGCTCGACCTATTCGCAACTTGGCTCCCACGTCACTGTTGATGGTCATAACTTCGAAGTCGTCGACAATTTCGACAAACAAAGACCAAATTCTGCAACTCACTTATCATCCTCGTACTGCTATAAGGTGCCGAGGCATGGACGATGACAACATCTGATGAGTCGGCGTTAAGAGTTCGAGAGAACGGTTTCGCGGAAGATTTATGGTCGCTTGCGCATTGGCAGCGGCGAATACCATCTTTGATGGGGTAATGAGCTGTACGAGATATTCAACGACATTCAGATAGTTCAGCGAATTAAGAGACAGCGACTACGCTGGCTGGGTCATGTCGTCCGAATGGATGAAAACACTCCAGCTCTGAAAGTATTCGCTGTTGTAAACAAAATAAAAAAGAAGAAGAAGCTCGACCTATATGAGTATAAAGATAATTATTTTTATTTTAAGCCCCAAATGCTTTAAGACATCGATTACACATACATATATTAAGAGGAAATTTTCTGGTTTATTGATTTTCCACCTTGATGTATTCTATTCGAACTAACCTGATTTTCACAGCGAAATATTATTAAATTCTAGTCGACTTAAGTGGTGACTATGCAATTTTGAATGTTCCACAACCACAACTGTGAATCGAATCGAAGGCAATTCACAAATCATTGAAATAATTGCATTACTAAATTGTGTATTGCAAGAAACATTTAAGATATTCCAAATTTATGGACGGCATGAAATAACCACCCACTTTTGATTCACCAGTTAAATTCATTTCAATTAAAGTTTATAAGATTTGCTGCTAATAACTCTGTTTAAAACAGACGAAAGGAATGTAAACTTTCCGTAACAATTCTGTAGACAAATATGTATTTTACATATATTATTTACACATATGCAAATATGCAGTTATTTTGGCTTATGTACTAGCGCGAGGATGTGTGAAAGCCTCTTTCATATTACTTAAGGAATTCAAAACATTATTTCAGAAATGATAGACCGAATTTATGTTGAAGAATACAAAAATATTTTAAGGTTTATTAAAAATATACAATAAAGTGGTTTATTTAAATATAGAATAAAAGCAACAATTTCTTGCATACGAAATCATTCTTCGATATGCCACTTCATTTAAATAATATTATAAAAGAAATATTCATTCACCTGTGCATATCACTTAATGTGTGGCTTAATTAGAGACGGTCTGGATTAGCTTGATGAGGCGCAAAAGTGTAGCAAATGCAAAATAAAATGCAACAAAAGACCGCAGTGACTTTGAGTTTAAGCCTGTAATTCCATGACATATGAAGTTTCGCTGCGGACTTGAAATGCAAATTGGTTACAAAGAAGAAAAAAAGTGGCTTTCTTCAATGGATGTGGTCCCATAGGGCTATGGGTAAGGGGAAAGACGTATGTATGTAGAAATAATGCCCTGTAGTTGTCAACTTGGAAACCTTAATGCAATTCACTGCTCTCGATTGACTGCATTTAAAGGGGATAAAGTGAGCAAAAGCGTAAATAAATTATTGTGTACGAGTATGTATATATATATACTTGTAATATCAGCTTCGTTTGTTAACATGATACAGTATGTACATTTATGTACATTAGTATAACGATATGTATAGATTGTGACAAAAAAGCACCTGGAAATTGTAAATAAATTCGCAGGGTAAATATTATGTCAAAAAAGTGTATTTTGCTAAGTTTGTATAGCTGTTCTGAATTACTATGCCAAATCTAAGCGCCATCTGTTAACCGTTTTGTTTACAGCAACTGCTTAAGTCGGTACACCTCACCTGCTGCTTGAGAATCGTTAGGCAAGTGTTAGAGAGATTGCAAGAGAAATCGACATCTCTCTCGAGTTCGCTCAAATGATTTTGATTGATATTTTTGGTATCAAACGCGTTCTTGCTCGACACGTTCAGATAAAACTGAATTTTTTCAAAAAGAGTAATGTAAACAGGTCTCTTTGGACATGGAATAGAGGGAAAAAACGAGCTGAATTAAAAAAAATCCAGCCAAAGCCGCTCAAAAATCAAGGTGATGCTCAATGTTTTTTTCGATATTAATGGTTTGGTGTATCATGAAATATATCTGGAGCGACAGACGGCCAATAAGGAGTTCCATTTGGCCGCATTGAGGCGTTTGCATGAGAAAATCCGTAGAAAACGCTCCAATTGAAAGGCAAAAAACGCAATAAATACCATGGAACAATAACCGTATTCAATTTGGTGTTTTCCAGCGATCGAAGAGATAAAACAAAGTTCGCTGAATGTGCTGAGGGCCCTCCCAAAAACTGCTTATAAAAAGTGTTTCGAGGACTTTAGAAATCATTGCCATATGTATAATACATCTGTTGGGGATAATTTTAAAGGCGACGAAATAACTTACGTTTTACTTACAATTTCCGGGTACTTTTTGTCACAATGTACATGCAAATGTACGATATATACTTGTTTAAATTAATCATCAGTCACTCAATTTCAGAATATAAAACTGGCCCTGTGTTCTGTGTTTTACTATACTATCATTCCATTCCAAACCTGGACTAATTAATTTTATGTTACTATAAAAGATACTTTTGATATAAAAATCCGAAGATTATTATAATACTTCCTTTGCTGATCTTTTGGCAGTTAGCAAGTGAAGTAGTTTGACTAAATTTAGTTGTCTTCTCCTTGGCATTGTAATTCATTCGTTTCATTCATGTCTTTAGCGTTGACATAAAATGGTAGGATTTAATAAATATGGGCACTAACTTGACCTACATCCGCTTGTGTCTATAACGATGTAGTTGTAATAAGTACGCTTTTCAATGTTTTCGTATTTTAATCCTATTCGCCTCTATTCATATTAAAGTGAAATACATTCCATCTTCGCATGTCAACGCTTTTCATATTTCAAACAGCATTCCGAAAAGTAAAGTTCATTCTTCAACTGGAAAGCTTTCAAGGTTGACTTATTTTGCGCATAGCCCCAATACATCTTGGGCTAATATAAATTCATAAAGTTTGTTTTCAACAGATCCGACTGCCAACAGTCGAGATAGCGCTATCGAGACCTTTTCCTTCTTTTTTTTTTGCTTTGCCATTGCTCAGTTAGATAAAAACTTGGTTTTCCATTATTTAAATTTTATTCGTGCAGATATGTGTGCGCTGGCAGTGCAGCCAACAGTGAAATGGCATTAAAATCGAGAAAATGCAGCCGAGCAACAAAGCGGCAGGCGCCACAGGAGCTGCTATTCAAAGAAAACTAACTAAGATTTATGGCAATCGAATGTGCTTGCATAGACTACGCCATAAGTACGCAGCTACTATTCGCACATTCACGAGCACACACACACACACACATGCGCATGCCTAACAGGCATCTACTGACATCCATGCTTTACTCGCCTCGTCCGCAGAGCTGTGTGTTTCTGCCGTAAGCCACCTAGCCAAGAATGGCTTCAGTTGTTTGGGCTTCCTTGCGCCCAGAAATCGTTCTAAGCTAATACGAAAAGCAATTCATCCTGCGCGCACGCCGCACTCTGTACCTATCACACGACTACTTATATAAATGGAAACAACTCTTGTAGTGCACATGTAATCGCCCGCTGCCGCCGCTCGTGAGTCAATACATACACACAGAAATTAAATACAATTTGCATAAATAATATATAGCGATGTACAAACACACACATCCAAGTGCAACATAAACTTTTCTCCTTCAACTGAAGGTAGCGCGCACACACACACAGAGACAAGTGCACACAACGCACTAAGGCTTTTGCCTATCTCACAGTTCCTGGTGATCCGCGCAACTCTTGCGGGTACGCTATCGCAGGCTTTTCCACAAGTAAATACTTGCTACAAATGGATTCAGGTCCATATGGTCGGGCTTATGCTACTTTATTGCTCGCCGCCTTTCTCTTATTTGCATTGTAATAAGTATTTATGTGTGTTGTGTGCTAAGAGGAAATTCTCCCATGTCTAGGGTATTGATTGAAGGCGGCCTAGGTATGCAATACAAAGAATCATTTCTGTATTTATTCTGCAAATATAAATAGGATAATATTGGAAACATGAAATGATAAATGTAAATGTGCGTAAGTTTTAAAAACAATAGAGAATTCAACGGATTTTGGATTAGTCCAAGACTCGAAATATAACAAACAGGAGTGTACTGAATGTTTCTGCGTCACTATTTTTTATACCCTGAACAGGGTATATTAAGTTTGTCACGAAGTTTGTAACACCCAGAAGGAATCGTCGGAGACTCCATTAAGTATATATATAAAAATGATCAGTATGTCGAGCTGAGCCGATTTAGCCATGTCCGTCTGTCCGTCTGTCTGTCTGTATATATATGAACTAGTCCCTCAGTTTTTAAGATATCGTTTTGAAATTTTGCAAACGTCATTTTCTCTTCAAGAAGCTGCTCATTTGTCGGAACGGCCGATATCGGACCACTATAACATATAACTGCCATACAAACTGAACGATCGGAATTAAGTTCTTGTATGGAAAACTTTCACATTTGACAATGTATCTTCACCAAATTTGGTATAGATTATTTTCTAAGGCAACAATGTAATCTCCGAAGAAATTGTTCAGATCGGTTAACTATAGCATATAGCTACCAACAAACTGAACATATAGTTACTAACAGAAATGTACCTGTGAAGGGTATTTAGCTTCGGTGCAACCGAAGTTAACGTTTTTTCTTGTTTTCTTGTGTATCTGACACAAAAGCATATTTTTGGGAGAACATCTGTGGTTCAAGAGTTTTTAAAAAATGGCTCTCACCGCTAACAGGTTCAAGGGGTTACATGGGATTACGGGTTTCCAAAATTGAATTTTATTAAATTCTACAACATCTCTAGAATGGTGTCCTAAATTTTCAAAGTGATCCGAGTAATAGTTTCGGAGATACAGATTTGAGAACTTCTGTACTTGTGTCCCACTTTTATTGTCACTCAAATCTTTAAACGCATTTTTCTCGAAACTATGTTTTTGAAATCGGTTGGCAAGATTTCTCAAGAACTACTAAAACAATCTTCATGAAATTTTACACGGGTCTTTGAGATACAATTCTACAAGACTTGGACGTATGATTTTTATCTTTAAACGAAAATGTTGCGAAATTTTCACAGAATTTTTTTTTTTTTTTGTAAAAATCTCTGATAAAAACTCAATTTTCAGATTTGTTTCCTTCATCCAAGTTCTAAGTTAAAGTTTCAACTAAAACACGTACTTTTCTACATTAGATGATCCTGTAAGGAGTTATCCTGGCAACGAGGAGGCAACTTTTTCCGAGAAGTCACCAGAAATACCAGAATAATATAATAAAAAATCTGAATTTTTTGTTAATAGTGTATGTTTGTAACAATCAAAATTGGTTATACAATATATTTGATTTTTTTATGTGAAACAAATTGTTGAAAAAATGCTGTTTTTTACTCGAGGAAATCCCTTAAAATAGATATCTCTCAAACCATTAAAGCTAAATCTACTAGGCTTGCAGAAAACAAATATTTTTAAAGCATCCTCATACTGTTTGGACGTAGATCAAATCGGATGGTAATCAAGCGCTTTCGCCATATAACGGTTATGTTCAAAAATTTAAAAAATGCGATAACTGAGTCAAAAAATACGCCAGAAGGTAATTTCACACACCGGACTCGGAAAGTTTGTATACAACTAACTAAAAAATGTTGGTTGGTTGGGCGAAACTGCCAAATTTTACGGACTGCAACTACGCCTGCTCACCATACATCTCAATGAATGTATTTTTCTAAGTTGGTGAAACTGTTTTTAATTAATTAAATTCAAATATAAGCGCAATCTGTCAACCAGTTTGTTCACAGCAGCTGTTTAAGTCGGTCAGCACCTCAGTAGTGCGTTGCGATTTTTACGATGGAATAAAGTATCGAAGAAAGAATTTCTCAAAAATTTTGTATAATATTTCCAACAAATTCAGTTTTATCAGAAACACAAGACTAAGAGTGGTACAAAGCCGTTAAAAACGGTCGAGAGATCGTTGAAGACATGCATCATTCTGGACAACTGTTGAAAATATTAAAAGAGTAAGCGATATGGTGGTTCCAAATTGTCCGACAAGTGTTAGAGAGGTGGCAAGAGAGCTCGTAATCACCCGCGAGTTCGTTCGAATAATTTTGGTGGGTATTTTGAATATGAAACACGTTCTTGCTCGCCTCGTCGCGATAAAGCTTAATTTTTTGTCAAGAAGAGTACCGTAAACAGGTCTCTTTGGTCCAAAAACCCAATGAATACCATCGATACCGCTCTGTGGAAACTGTTTTCAGTCAATCAGAGACAAAATAAAATACGCTAAAGGAGCTGAAGGGCATCCCAAATATTGTTTATGAAAAGTATTTCTAAGACTGGAAAACCCGTTGGCATAAGTGCATTACATTTGATTGGCATTACTTTGAAGGCAAAAAAAGATATATTGATGAATTGATATATAAATATACATATATGATATGATATTATATATTGATGATTTTATTTGCAATCAGTAGTTACCTTGACAATTACTAATCGTTTAAGTGTTAGGGAAATGACTGAAGAAACATAAGTACCTTCAACTCACCGCTTTTTGAAAGGCAAACTATACGCCGGCAATCCTCGCATCTTTGAAAAGCTCAAAGCACACATTTGTACCAAAATCATATCTGTATCTCCCGCTCGGAAAAGTATTAGAAAACGAGGCAAGCTCCTTTTTATTCAGTAATAAGTAAGTAAAAACAGACAGTAGTTTAAAAGCCAAAAACACTAATCTTGAGAAACAATATGAACTATTTTGTCTCTCTAGAATTTCTATCGATTAAATAAAATCGGTGCAGCCGCTCTCGAATTTTGCGAACAGAAAAATTGCGGCTTCGTACATTTAGTAATAATAGATAGGTATTTGAACCCGAGCCCCACTTATACTGGTATTAGTTGGCGAAGAGTATGCAATCCTCATGCGAGTCACGTGCACCAACAGCACCGGCAGACATGGCGAACATCAGCGGCCAGCTAGCTATCGAATATTACCGCACTATGCGGCACAAACTTTGCTGCAGCAAAACTTTTCACACAATGCCGGTGCAGTTGCGAAACCAAAGCCCACACACACACGGACATATTGCCACACTGCCTAGCAACCAGCGCATACAACGCCTGCCGCCTGCATCAATAAAATGTGGCAACTGCTGTTCGAACTCTAATCGCTTTTTTCATACCTCAGACTGTGGCACATTACGGGCAGCCAGGAGAATCAGATATTAAAAATTGGCAAACTAGAAAAACTGCAGTAAATGGCAATCGATAGGAAAAAGTGCAAGTAGGTTGTTAAAAACTAGCTAACGGTTAAACATTTTAAAATAGAAATATAGATCAAAGTTTATAAAAAAACGGCACAAACTTTCTCTGCAGTCGGACTTAATAAGTTTGCGTGGGGTGTGGGTGAGGCGGAAAATTTCAACAACTGGTGTTGTCTACTCAAATAACACATTTTGCTTGCGAGAAACTTCCGTCAACAGTTTTGCTGTCATTCCATTTCAAATATAAATATTTTTGTCAAGTAGTAAGGGGAGCACTAGTAGGAGACTGGTCGCTAAATTTTTAACCATTTCATACTAATGAATTTTTTGAACTTCTTAATCCATTTTAAAGATGATGAGAGATGTTAAATTGTGTAAAAAATCCGCTTTAAGGTTTCGAATATTGAAGGGCTCGATTCTCAGCAAGGAATCAACAATATTCCATTGCCATTACGAGTCACTGGGTTTCACTGAAATATAAAGTTCATGCTGCTATGCGATATTCAGACAGCATAAATTCTCTACGAAGCTAAATTAAATATCTGATTTCAATATTTTAATATTGTGACTTGAATTAAACCAAGTTTATGACAATTTCCGTTTTGAAATGGTCAAAATTTAAGATTGTGCTGGTAATAAATTCTTAGCCCTAGAAAGAGCTCATTCAAACTGTCTGTCATCACTTGAGAGTGAAGTATTGCCCTTTAGCGCTAGCATCCTTAACAGCAAGCAGAAGGAAAGTTTTTTCAAAGCATTATTTTAAAAATTCGCATAATTTTGTTTAAAAATACACAAAATAGCAAGGCAAGGCTACACACGAACGTCCACATACACTTAGATGCATTCAAAAAAAGCGTATGTATTTGCTGGAACATGCCATGAAGCATGGCGGAGAGTCGTTTGTGTCTGTTGCTGACATTGATTTGTCGTTGCAGCCGCCGCCGCTGGCGCTCCTCGCTCCGCCCCTTCATCAGCGCTCGCTGATTTCTGATGCGCTCGCCCGCATCCTGGGCGCAAATCACAAAAACACATCGCAGTGTGTGTGTGTGTGTGTGTGTGTGTGTGTACACGCATGTGTTGGCGCAAATCCGCAATTGCAGTTGTATGCTGGTCGGGATTTGTACGCCACTGCGTATGAGTGACTGGCATAAACAACATTTCAAAAGCAAAATGCATTTAAATTTTAACTCGTTGAAATAATTTCAACGTCAACTGACAGAACATTTCAGCGCACAACTGTCGTGCTAAGCGCCAAAAGGAGCACGAAATGTCGCTCCGCACAAACAACAATAAACGGCAACAATGACAGCAGTCTTTTTGGGCCAAACGACAGTGCCAAATGATAGAATGCCAGCCAAAAAATGGCGCGCCAATGCGCTGAAGTGGAAGAAATCAACAGAAGCAACAACAGCAACACTCGCAAATACATCCGCTATCGCAAACAAGCGCGCATATGGCCGAACGCTTAACTTTTGCACGCTTTTGCGCCTGTGTGTGTGTGTGCGTGTGCTTGTGGTCACCCATACTGACATTGAAATATCGCAACTAATGCTGCTGGCAAAATGTCACCATTGTTCTACTCCAGTTCGCTCGCTGGCTCACCACAGCGCGGCTATTGTTTTCGCTGTTGGTCGCACACTTCCCCGCAGACGCGCATGCCCCACTCGCACAACCAGCCAGATAAATGTTTTCACACTGCCATTTGTTTTGACGGCAGTGTGTGGGTATGTCAGCAGCTTCCCGTGCACTCAGCGCTGTTCTCTCTTGATCCGATATTCATTGAGGGAAATTGTGCGAAAAGTCAAACTTTCATTGTTTGCCACCAACTCTGCCACTTGGCACTATTTAGTCGTCTTAGGGCTTTGCTGCAAAGCGATATGTTTCTTATGACAGCTGTGCTCACCAAAAGCCCATTTCGACGACAGGCGACTCACTCTTTAAACAATTTTCAGTGCCAAGCTATAAAGCACGATTCTGATAAGTCTTCCAAATTTCGCAGAACATTTCAATGCAGAAGAATCGAATTTAGCATTTTTTTATAATTTATTTATTTGTATTTGTAGAGTACAGAAAATTTATTTCCAAACAAAAACATTGTTTTCAATGATTTTTGCGTTCTTGAAATAGAGGGGAGAAATGGGCATGTCCTCGTGGCCATGATTTCTACCATTGTGGTCGTCTGAAAAAAAATATTAGTGGATTCTTATTTAGTAAGAATGTCACTGTCTCACGAAGCTGCAAAACAGATAGACAGATTGTTTCATAAAATTTCGGCTACTCAAAAATAATGGTCGATTTTTCACAAAATTTTTACATAGTTAAAACATTCTTATATTCTTTATTGGCATAGACCACGCTTCCGTGGATATAGCAGAGTTTATAACAGCGCATTCTTCCTTTTCGCTGTTTGGCGGAGTAGCCGCTGAACTTTGTCAATGTCGTCGTATATCCATCGTTCCATCGACTGCGGTATTAGCCGCTGCCAATGCGCAAAGGTCCATAAAGCTTCCGCAAAACCTTTCTTTTGAAAACTCGTAACGCCGACTCATCAGATGATGGTTTGTCAAAACGGGAATAATGAGGGACTTATAGAGTTTGGTCTTTGTTCGTCGGGGGAGAACTTTAATTTTCAGCTGCCTACTCAGTCTAAAGTAGCACCCACTGGTAAGAGTCATCGGCGTTCGCCAATAGCTGTACACACTTTTAGAAGATTCAACCATTTAGCTCTGTAACTAGTGTTATATTCCCCAGCAATAGATGGAAGAAGTCACACGATAGGAAGTTCCCTTGTCTGAAACCTCGTTTTGTATCGAACGGCTAGGAGAGGTCCTTCCCGATCCTGACGGAGCTTTGGGTATTGTTCAACGTCAGCTTGCACAGCCATATTAGTTTTGCGCGGATACCAAATTCAGACATATCGGCATAAAGGCGGCTCCTTTACGTGCTATCAGAAGCAAAATCGACGAAGAGGTGGTGTGTGTCTTTCAACGGTCTTTTCCAAAGTTTGGCGCATGGTCCGTTGTTGATTTTCTAGATCTAAAGCTACTCTGATGAGGTCCAATCAATTTGTTGACGGTGGGCTTTAATCTTTCACACCAAACGCTCGATAGAACTCGACCCCGGCGCTTTGTTGTTCAAATAATAAATTACGAATTATTACAGATTTCAATTTTCCTTTTTTTTGCTTCATGTCATAAAGAGATATTAAAAGAGTATTCATGCTATATCTCAAGTAAATCAACTGCTTAGAATTTGGGATTTTTGGCGACAGCATCAAAAACATTGAACCAAGAAAAACGCGCTTTCAATTTCGTCGCCTGCTATAATTTCGGCCCTAAAACTACTACAACTTCGGAAATAATTCAGATTTTGAAAAATCATTTGAGATGAATATTTTCGAATATCCCAACTATCAAATTACGAAAAAATTTAAATTTGTCTGAATTTTTTAGAATATAGTACCTCTTTAACAGACTAGGAACGACTCTGTGCTTCTCTGGATGGAAACAAATTCTCAAAGTTACATGGCGGAAGGCGAGTTTAAAACATTCAGGCACCTTCTCCTCCACTATCTGACAGTCAGTAGACTGAGAATGAAGGATCTTTGGCTAGCCAAGCGATGAAATTGAGTTTAACTGTCTCAACAAATTGGTAAACTCAACAAATTGGTAAAAATTTTAGTACAACCTTAGTAGTTTTTGGCTTTCAAACGAACCGATATTCTTATCTGGCCAAGATCCTTTGAGACTTCACAAAGATCGGCTATTTAGCAAAACTAACTTATCACAAATTAGTCAATAAAATGTCTCTTATAAAAGCAATATTTTTCAAATTTCTAAAAATCAAAGAAAATTACATTAATTAGAATTAGATTAGCAATCACAGCTAATTGCAATTTCCTCAAAACATTATGAATTGCATACTCGAAGTTTTTTTATATTTACTTCAAGGCTAACGCACTAAACTATTTCAGTTATATACTATATATTCTTTCGGACTGAAATCCAGAGAAAAAGCTTTTGCAGCGAGACCGTAAAAGATAATGTTGTACAATTTTGATTTGGTATGCAGTTACCTAACAAGCATACTCGGCATTATATCTACGATTCTCATAAATGAACAATGGACTCCAGTAATTGAAGTAAATGTAAATTTACTTTAAAATTTCGACATTCAAAACGAAAATAGAGTGCGATCACAAAATAACAAAACATAAGTACGCATTCTCAGTTCCTTTGTAATTTGACACTGTTTGCCATATCTAACGGTACAAACCGAATTTGATAATCTCTGCGCACCTGTAGCAGCTCCTGTAAGGACCTACCAAATTATATGCAAACAACAAGCACTGATATACGAGCAATTTGCACAAATGCACATGTCTCCCCAGCACTATGGCTGTTGCACGTGCCACTGCAGCGTGACAATGAGTTTAATCATACTAATTTCATTTGAGTACACACTCTTGTGCACTATCAGGACAGACATTGTTTATAACATGTGTATATAAATGCATGAGTGCTCGCTTTTAAGTGCGGAGATACAAAGGAGTACTTAAATTCATTGCAGAATAGCACAATAACCAGATGCATGTATGCATGCCCGCCGCACAAACACACACACACAACACATACACAGCCGTGCAAGCAAGTTATAATTATGCAACGTAACAAAATTGACAGAATTCGTGTGAAGATATATGAAGAGGCACTCATATGCCGAGCATTATGCGCCGTAAATAACGGTGTATGTGTGTGAGTGTGCACAAATCTATAGATTCCCTCAACTAGTGCTGCGAACTACTTATTTAGGAGCAGTAGTGTAAAGTGATAGGGAAACCAGTCTGCTAGCTGGTTCAAAGACTTGAAATATTGACCGAGCAGCGGGGAATGATTGAGACCAAGAGGTCACAGAGCACAATAGACCTAAGAATATCTATCTTTTAAAAATTACTTTTGAAAATTGTAGCAAACTCTTTTGTCTTGAGTTATGTATAAAGCGCTAGTATCTCTAACCATCAAATTTGACCCGAACTGACAAAAAAATTCAATTTTCACGTATTTTAAAGGGTATTTTGGTCTAGAAATTTAAAAAATCGAATGTTTTCTTAATGTTTTCAAAGTTTTACTATTCAAGAATATGTGTACAAGAGGATTTTTCAAAATTCAAATTATTTTCGTAGATATAGGCCAACTGGTTCGGCCGGAACTAATCGAACAAAGACTTTACGCGAAACTTTAAACACGTTTTTCTCAAAACTGACTTTTTCGGAACGATTTACTTGAAATTTTTTTAGAGTCTTCTTTATAGACTTGTCTATGGTTGGAACTAGCCCCATCCCCAAATTTTTATTTTTATTAGTTTTAAAAAAAATCGAAATAGTCAGAAAAAGTGATCCAAAAAAAACTTTTTTTCAGGCAGTCGCCATTTTGTGAAAAAAATTTTTCCCACTTTTCCGTAGTTCCGGCCATTGTGACATTATTCTAGATTAATAATCTTTTTTTTGGTTTCATATAACTAGGAGGGTTGAAATCATGGGTATGGTAACGTGGAAATTTTTAGAGACCCCCCACTTCGTGAGCTCATAATTTTCGAAATTTTTTTAGTTTTTAATTTTTTTCTGTACTCTCCGAAAATTAACAAATAACTAATAAAAAAATGGATAGTAAAAACATTAATTGCCTTTTTTTTACGACACTTTAACAATTACCTGAAATGCATGCTTCTAGACCAGAATACTCCCTTAAGAAAATAAACTTATTATCACCTTTAAAGAAGGCTCCTGCTAGTATCAGGTGGTCTAGGCTTACTGTTTATCAGCCCAGTACTTTCAGCGAACTCGTTGTCATTTTTTTTCTTAAAAAATCTCCAAACAAAATTTCAACGTCGTCAACTAACTACCGCCAAAAACACGTCAATTCTCAGTTGGAGATCAGACTTCTCGCGAACATAAAAAACACATAATCAAGGTTTTTTTTCAAATCCGTTTAAATGGAGCAGTCTAGGTCAAATTTGATCAGCTGGTACTTTGCTTAGTACCAACAGACCGACCTAAAAATGCAAACCACGTCCGTCATGTATATACCAATAACCGAATAACTTCAAAACAAGTGAAATTATCTGTCATTCTGTTTGTATGGTAATGCTTATACAGTTATCAAGTCCAGGTAGGAAAATATACTGTTCTTCGTCAACTGCACCATATAGATATATGTATATACATATGTACAGTATACTTGTATATATGCGGTTGCATGTCTAAAGGCTTAATTCAACTTGAATTTAATTAAAATCGTTTTCGTCGCACTTGGCCGAAGAGCAAAGAGAGCAGAGAGATGCTTGTATATAGAAATGTACCGAAATATAATACTTTCATTTCACTTAAGTACCACTGCATTATTACTCGTGTGCTTAACAACAAAATAATTAACAACAGTGGAGACCAAGACACATAATCTAGCCATAAGTCGATTTGGAATATTCAATGGGAATTTCGCCTTGTTGTAAATTGAACCGGAGGTAATAAGAAAGCGAGTTCCAAGTTCGCATAAATTCGTTTGATCTACGTGCGACACATGAAGTTCAGGTCAATTAGTGCCATTTTGCACCTCTACTTATGTACATATGTATGTATGTATTTGTACCTCCTACATAAATACTTAATTATTTGGGTGCTCGGACTCGACATTCCATATGACTAGCGGCTATGCACTCGATTGTAGCCTGGCAAAAGAGAGAGCTTAATGGTTTTATTTCCACAACAGCTTAGATAATCGATATACATTGATCTGGATCTGGAGTTATATAATATGCATATAAAATTGTATGTACATACATGGATTATTAGTATGCATGCAACCGTTAAAAACTAAAATTTTCGAAACTTAACCGCCGAAGCAAAGTAGTAAGCATGCAGAACTGACTGGCTGTTCAACACAGAAGAAGCCTTAGCTCATTGCTTAGACACTTAAGTCTCCAGTACCCACTTCGATTACGGTTAGGATGCAGAGTCACCCTTTCGGGTTTACTGCCACTGCCATTTATCGCATTGTTTATCCTGAAAATAACTGAAAATAACTAATTATCAATGAATGCGGCATCAAATGTAGAGCATAACATGTCGTTTCCCGAAAGTCTGCCAGCATTAGCAGAAGTTTTTATTGTGTCAAGCGCTCTCCTCCACTCATTGCACGCCGAGTGTGTCTAAGTGCAGTCAAGTATTGCACGACAGCAGTTTATTGAGCGTTTTGCGAATTTCAAAGCACTCGCTGGTGCGCAAATTCTAAACTAATTAAATCTGCAAAGCAGTGACGAATACTATCTCATCCGAAGTGCATGCTAAACTCAGGCAAAACAGCAGCCACAATGTGAAAAGTTTTTATTCATGTACTGTATTAATGATATGACGTGCATGGAGGGTATATACATATGTATGTATGTGTGTGTGTGTGGAGATGCGAGTGCTCGAGCGCGTACTTGTGCTCGTGTAAGAGCTGCGTGCGCTTGTGAATGCTTACCTTATGGAGTGCTAAGCACTCGGTTCATTTGCAAGTGCTGAACTTTTTTATTATGTGGCTGTGGCTGCTTCAATGTATCAGAAAATTTAATTAAAACTTCTCTGCTCCGTACTCGGCAAATGCATAGGGAGACTACTAATACCGCTTAACCGCAAAATTGTTGCATTTATTTATGACTTGTTTTCAGCACACACACATACACGCACACAGATTTACGCACACCAAAACATGTGTACTTCCAATGTGCGTGTGTGTGTGCTTTGAGTGGTATTTGCCAAAATGTTGAAAAGTTGAAGCATATTTGCGATAACAATTCATTAAAAGCATGTTCTAAAGACTACAAAAATATGACAGAATATATTATTTTGGTTGGCGTAACGGTGAATTAGGACAATCTCATATCCCAGCAGCATACGTTGCAAGTTCCTATAATTTCATTCAGCTGAAGTTATTCCGATAGGTATAAAAGTTTAATCATAAAAGAGTGAGAGATATTGCATATAACATTGTGTATTTTAATTTTTGTGGGATTAAATATCGGAACTAAAAATCTTTTAGTTGGCAAAGCGGATAGAAGCGAACTCTTGACAAACGACAGAGCAACAATCCACTTTATGTAATTGAAATACCCATAATTTAAGAACCTTTCTAATGATTTTCATCAATCATAAGCGATAAATACAGTATTATAAACAAATAATGAAGGATTAAGTTCGGATGCAGCCGAACATTTTATACTCTTGCAACTTCCGACACTCAAAGACAGGGAATATTTTAAGGTTTAAGGTAAAATGGAACGGAATCAGAGAAATTTTATATATACAAATACTATGTATGTGTAACTCATACACTGACCGATATATTCGGCACAATGTTTGTTAGAAAATGAAAATCATTATATATAGAATATGGAAGTTGGGGTAGTATCGAACAGATTTTATCGTTTTTCCCAATACCACCTATTATTACCATGCTCCATACTAAAAAAACAGTAATATAGAGTAAAGTCAGCCGGATGTTCGAAAATCCTGATATTGGTTGTATGGGGGCTAGGTCTAGTTTTCGCTAAAATGTATCTATTTTCAGCACAAAGATACACTGTTATGAGTAAAACACGCACTCTCGCTTTCATTGAGACAACTCAAAAATTGGCCAATATATCCAACGTAAAGACACTCGGAAGATCGAAAATCTTTTTATTAGGCATATGGGGGCGGCTTAAGAAGCATTGACCCGATTTAACCCATTTGTGATACACAGAATTACTATTGTCAGGAAAGGGTTCTATCTGAATTCCAACTGTATAGCTCATACATTCAATGATATGTTCGATCAAAAGTCAAATATATGTAGATACAGGGGTTCACATAGTCGGTACCTAGGAACTTGAACAGTTGTGCTTGAATTTGGACAATTTTTGGGTAAAAGGCGGCATACTTTAAGGGAACTGTTACTTCAAAATTATATTCCGTTATATTAATTACTTCTTGATTTGTGTACTGGATAGTAATAGAATCAAATGGAATGTAAAATTATGTTATATGGGAAGTAGGCGTGGTTGTAATCCGATTTCGCCCATTTTCACACTGTGATATAGAAATTTGATAAGAATGCTACGCTGTTAATTTAGTCGAAATCAATTGGTCGGGTTCCGAGATATGGGATTTCACCAAAAAGTGAGCGGTGCCACTGCGGACGGCACCAACTCTTCATTCGGTAAGCTATGTCAATGTCGTCATATATCTCATACAGCTCATCGTTCCATCGACTGCGGTATTAGCCGTTGCCAATGCGCAGAGGCCCATTAATCTTCCGTCGAACCTTTCCCTCGAAATTCGTAACGTCGACTCAATAAATGTTATCATCGTCTATGCATCTGTACGACATAGCAGGACGGGAATAATGAGTGGCTTGTAAAGGTTGGTTTTTGTTCGTCAAGAGAGGACTTTACTTCCGAATTGAGTACTCAGTCCGAAGTAGCACCTGTTGGCAAGATTTATTCGAAGTATTGGTCGTCTTGGTCTACCAAACTACTTGGTCAAATCAAAAAAATGGTAGATCATTTTACAGAAAGCTATATACAAAATACGCATAAAGAAAAAAAGTGGCAAGCATCGGATCATTTATCTCTGAGTAAGTAAGCAAATTTGAAAAATGTAGTTTTGATAACCACGAGTGTAAAAAGTATAATCTGAACCGAGAAAGCTCGAACTCAAAAACAATTTAAGATAGCGCTTACAAATTTAAATACCTTATTTTCAAAGGCATAAGCTACCGAAATATGCTTCTTCTGCTGTGCTCCATAACAATATTACTTCGGAACTTTTAAACTGCATACGGCACTTGTAGCCAATTAAATATTAAACAACATTTCACTAATTTTTGTTGCATTTCCTTACTGCAATAAATTATTGCAAACAACAATCGACTCGGAGTTAAATCAACCAAAAGTCAGACAAAAGCTAAGAAAGAAAACGTCGATAAGTAATTGCGCCATAAATCTCAGGGAACTCGAAAATGCAGTCCAAGCGCCAATACTATTGCTCTAATTCCTTCCACAGGCATTTTCAATTAAAAGCCTCAAATTCGCTTGCCTACTGAGACAAAACGCAATTCCACAAATACGCCGAGCGCACTTACATAACTGTACATATATATGTGTATTAATTGCCGATTCATTGAACTAGGCGCTAAGGAGCTGAGGCTATCGACGATTTATTTAAATGAACATCAATTAAGCGATGGGGGCAATTAAGCGGACTCAGCCCAACAATTATCGCCATGCAAGTTGAGTAATCGCATGGATCCCATTAAAAGGCGTTTTACAGTTAAGCGTTGGCCACATACACAACCGAATTCTAAGGGGTACAAGCACACTTCGTTTACATATATGTATGCCCACCTATATATTTATTACGTCCTATGGTGTTAAAATGATTGAGAATACGCTTCAACTTTCGTGCCTACTTGGAAAGAATGGAGACAAATTAATAATCGAACAAGTAAGGAAGGGCTAAGTTCGGGTGTCACCGAACATTTTATACTCTAGCATGATAAAGTTATAATCGAGATTTCATTATCCGTCATTTACATATTCTTTTATTTTGCTGTAAAATTAATTATATTAGTAGTTCCTGAGATAAGGTTTTTGGTCCATAAGTGGGAGACGCCACGCCCATTTTCAATTTTTAAAAATGCCTGGGTACAGCTTCCTTCTGCCATTTCTTCCGTAAAATTTTGTGTTTCTGACGTTTTTTGTTAGTCGCTGAACGCACTTTTAGTGATTTTCAACATAACCTTTGTATGGGAGGTGGGCGAGGTTATTATCCGATTTCTTCCATTTTTGAACTGTATATGGAAATGCCTGAGGAAACTACTCCATAGAGTTTGGATGACATAGCTATAGTAGTTTCCGAGATATGTACAAAAAACTTAGTAGGGGGCGGGGCCACGCCCACTTTTCCAAAAAAATTACGTCCAGATATGCCCCTCCCTAATGCGATCCTTTGTGCCAAATTTCACTTTAATATCTTTATTTATGGCTTAGTTATGACACCGTATAGGTTTTCGGTTTTCGCCATTTTGTGGGCGGGGCAGTGGGCCGATTTTGCCCATCTTCGAACTTAACCTTCTTATGGAGCCAAGAACCAAGATGTGTACCAAGTTTCATCATGATATCTCAATTTTTACTCAAGTTACAGCCTGCACGGACGGACAGACGGACGGACGGACTGACAGACATCTTGATTTCAACTCTACTCACCACCCTGATCACTTTGCTATATATAACCCTATATCTGACTCTTTTAGTTTTAGGACTTACAAACAACCGTTATGTGAACAAAACTATAATACTCTCCTTAGCAACTTTGTTGCGAGAGTATAAAGGGAAATAGCAGCTAGAATACATTATTTCTTACTCAAACTTAGATAAATAAACGCCGATTTATGCTCTCAGTCAACTTTAAACTAGAGTTCGAGAAAATGGAGCGGCTTCTATAACAACTCAGTACAACCACATTTAAGAGAGCAGTTTGTGTTTTGGATAAACTAAAAAATCAATCAATGGATGTACATTCTCGTGTCTGAACATATTCCTCATAACAAAAGCTTCTGATATTTCGTAGAGAGACCAAAACACTTTTTAATTTTCCACTACTCAAAATTGCTCCGTTCGTATTGCTTTTGATGTGCGTGGCTCGTGGACCATGCGAAATTGAGAAATACTTTTAAATATCTATGTTTTTATACACATAATTTGCATACAGTAATGTCGGTGTATGCTTAACTATTGTACATGCATAGTTTGTGGTTTTTTTTTGGGCCAGAAGGGGAATATTGCCAATACAATTTCGTTTATTGCATCTTGAAAAGTTGCTGTGTTTGTGTTTTGCTCTCCGCCTGAATGCTGTTGATCGTAAATATTCAATACAATATTTATATATGCACATCATGCAATATGAATACATTTATGTATGTATATATGTACTTATATAGATGTGTATTTAATGTGCAGCAATATATTAAAGTTTTTTTCCAGCTTGTTTGGCGTGCTTGGCAAAAATGCATATGAAAGGAAAATATTTGCAAATTTCGAATGAAAGATAAACAGATTAACAAATTATTGGATATCTTTGAAAACGAATACGCCAATAAACATTTATGCGCATATACTTTTTACTGTATACGAGTACTTATATCCTCCACCTGTGCTCGTTATTTGTGGATTTGTTGAAAATTTCGACCTTATATTTTCTTTTCACATTGTCCAAGTGCCAATTAAATAAGAAACCACTCGAAGTAATGAAAATATTGCAGCCGTTTAGACAAACGGTGTTGAATACCGCAATTTGTCGATTCCAAGACTCAAGAACTGAGCCATTGGAACACCGTAAATGTCATGAATTTGCTGGTTCTGCCTTGGAACAACTTCAAAAGGATAACGCATTTTTTAACAAAATCATCACTTAGACTCACTCTCATCCAAGTATTTACGACCTGACCTCCCAAAGGCGGGACAGTTTTGAGATGTTTTCACCTTGTCTTCTTCCACACAGCTTTTTCAGATGGCATCTGGTAAGATTCCCAGCCTTACAGCATGGACGCCAATAGGCCTATAACCTTTTAAAGCTCCAACTAGTAATAGAACACAAGGGGAAACGGAAACACTGAACCGATGCCATTCTACTGATAGGTGCCTTTCCTTGCTGACTCTTTAGCTTTACCGTTGGTTGCGATTCCTCTGTGACCTGGCACCCATACCAGTCACAAAGATCGATTCTATAGATAACGGGGTTAGGCACTCCTTGACCAACCCTGAATGCACGAACCCTAAAGTAAAGAAGTTCACTGTCCTTCTCCTCCAACTGGCGAAAGTGTGGCCAGAGTTCGATTTGACGACTGATGATCCAAGTGATCCGGTATGAAGTCAAAGTGTGTGAAGATTTTCAAGTGTTCAAACATGCGTTCAGATTCTCTGAGTATGATGGCAACTTTCACAGCCACACATCTTCCGACGAGGTCTACGGACAGCATGTGCGAAATGGCGTTAAGCACCTTGGATGTAGTGAATCTTAGTGTACTACCCGTGCTGATGAACGCCACCCGTTGATCGTTCTTAAGCTTCGTTGCAAGAGATTTTCTAAATCCCTCTACCACAAGATTCCATAAACATAATGCGCTTAACTATGGCGTTGTAGAACCTCGGTGAAAGCTTCTTATCCAGCCAGTTATCACTTAGATTGGTTGTTCTCAACTACAGATGTCCTCAACTGATCGTTTAAACTCCTCCAAACGTGCGTATTCTGAAATCTCGATTTTGATTACTTTTACATCTTAAACTACAAGTATAATGTCGGCTGTTGATAATACTAAAACGTATTTATATTGCCACCAATATTATATCATGCCCGCTTTAGGTCGCCTCTGCCTTTGTAAAACTGCTCCAATCATCTGTTCGTTCCTTACAAACGTTGCATTGCCTTATTTCAGGCTTTATGATATAGTTGTTATTAAATGCAATAACCATGGAAAGACAGGTAAAACAGTGTTATCGTAGCATCTTCACATAAAATCGACCTCTCACCCCCCGGAATATGCGACCACAGCACGGATTCGCACTCCAGCAGGAATATTGCGAGTATTTTCAAAATGCACATGCGCAACAACTAAACACACATTCATAATCGTGGATTACAAATAACGGTTTGGAGTCACTAATACCGCCGCTGTGGTAGCTTAAGCCAGCTGCCTGCTGCTCTTGTGCTCGTTGCGCCGCACAACAATGGCTCTGCTTGTCTATGGCGACTTGCTTATAAGCTATTGTGTTGCATGAGAACCCACAATGACAACAATAAACCATGAAATACCAAGCAGCCGCTTCCAACAAACAAACGCACTCACACGCCCCCGAACAAGCGCTCTTAAGCACAACACACGCGCAAGCAAACACGCTTTTGCTATATATATGTATGTATGTGGAGCTTAGAATTTAAATTACAGCTAGTAGCAGGACTCGGTATCAGTGCGAATCGCTTTAATGTCCTTTGAGGCAGCGCCGCACAGTGCCGTACATAGCAACATGTTCGCAGTAAGGAGCAGCCGGCAGCGCAGCGGTCGACGGAAGCGAGCGGAAGAGCAGCTAAGAAGCAGCGCGCAGCAACAGCGGTAGCGGAAATGTCGACTGCATTGTGTGTGCGATCCTTTGTGCCAAGATTGTGTAGTGCAGCATGTTCGCTTTATTTGGCTGCGCTTGTGGTGGTTCGTTTATTTCTCTATATAAATATAATACCGATTCTATGCTTTCTATGAGATATTACCTAGCGCCGGGCCCCCGCGCCGGCCACTCCGCTCAGGGTCGAGGCGACTAGAGTCGAGTCGAGTCGAGTCCGCTGAGTAATAAAGTAACTTCTAAGTACGCAGACATTAAAATGATATGTACCTTGTGGTTATGTAGTGTATTATAAATTATGCCAATTTTAAAGATTTATTACACACTGATAATAATGCCAAATTGTATGCCAATGCGGTTGTGCGAGTGTGCGTGTGCGCATAAAATAAAATATATCAAAATAATAGAATTACATGCACAGAGTTAGAGGCATTCAGAGCAATATTGCAATAACATGGCAAGAACAAAATTTTGTATTATTTATTATTATTAATGCTAACCTTGCTCGCCTCTAGGAAAACGCTTCTGTGAGCAGAGTCGGAGGTTTAGGGGTGCATAGATGTATTTGAAAATGTTCTCCGGTATTTTCAATTTGAAATGGCAAATAGTTTTTTCTCGAAACGCTGCGTTTAGTGTCAGTGAGCAAAATAGTGGACCGATCGACTTTAAATTACCACACTGCTTTCTTGTGTCAGGTAATGCTCAAAAATACGAAATACGAAATACGAAAAATGACTGTTTTTGGAAAGCTCCATTTTGTCAAAAATCTAAATTTACCCTAGTCCCAAAATTATCACCAATGTTCATCTCTTGTAATATTTTTTGTTTCAAAATGTCATATAATTTCAAGCAGAAAAGTCTTGGCCGTCAATAGACAACTTTCTTCGTATCTTTTCATGGGGATCGACTACGGGTACAAGAGAACCCAAGATTTTTCAAAATTTATAACTATTAACCGGATGCAGTGGTTCCATTAAATTATTATTTATTAAAATGTCTCTTAAAAAAAAATTAAAAAAAAAAAACTTATATTTTTTCACTTGCACTTCGATATAACCTATCAAGTGTAAATATTTGGTTGTCGAAAAAGTCTTTTCGAATTTTGTCAATAGATGTTGTTGCAGTCGTATATCACCAGTGCTATAAATCACATTATGTCATATTAGATTTTAAGCTTCGTTTAACCAAAAAAAATTAAATTCGGGGAAGTTGAAAAAAAGTTACAGCTATTCAAAAAATAGTAAAAATAATGAGAAAATTCACTATATTAGAAGGAAATATGTATGTAATACGACATTTATGAGGGAGAATGTCATCCGAAGTTATGAGATTTAGCCAATCAACGAATATCGATTTGCTGATAATTAGAAATTGTCTCACATAAGTTTAGTAGCCATTATACCAATCATCAGCCCACTAGCGGTATACTAAAAATCACTTCATTTCCCTACTTTGTTACATTTGTTGCCTTGCCTGGAACTGAGAAACAGTCGCTACCCCCTGCCAACTTCCCTGAACTTTCCTTATTGTAAGCGGCTCGTTATTTGCGTCCACCACTGTTCGGCTTTGACTGTAAATTTTCATGTACGTTTGCTGCCGCATGAACCGACACACACACACATACATACTAGCGCATATATTTATGAGTATTAAATTTTCTAAGCGCCAAGCATAACAAAAACAAATTGTTATAGAATTCGTATGACTTTACGCTGCAGACTGATAACTAAACTGCTGCGGCAGTAGTATCGCTGGCGCATAATTTTCCATTATTTATTGCACATTTTTGCTTTTTGTCATGCGAGCACTGAATATGAGCGTTTAAAGAGCTGCTTACTATGCGCCATAATAAATACTTAAGTCTGAAGAAAATTCATATTTTGCAGACAGAGTTTAAATAAATTATTTTGTGCGGCAATTTGTTTGCCTGAAACTTAATTAGCTCGTATTTATTGCAAACATATTGAACGAGCTTTGCCTAAAAAATCAGATTTTTTTAGCTTATTTTGAACGATTTTTCGGGGGTCAATCTGGGAAAGGTGGAACAGTGAGGAGCTAATTTAAGAAAAGTATCTTCATTAAAAGAATATCATGATACTTTCTTAAAAGTTAAAGTAGTTTTTGTCTTTTCTTATTATTAGCTTTTCTTTATGCAAGAAGTCGCTCATACGCAGCGTACAACTATATGAGAATTTCATTTATATCATGAAAGCAACAATAATAATAGAATTGTAGTAAAAGTAACAGGTTTTTGAAAGCGTTTTCTGAAAATAGTAGCACATATACATACATAATATTGTCTCTTGTTATTTAGAAGAGTCATGCCAGCGCCTTTGGCTTGCTTTCATTTGGTCACAAGTAAGGGTTATATATTAAGTGTTTACGTTAGCCAGAAGTGTAATGTATCTTAATGAACAACATAAATGTGTTTATTAGTACCTGACAATCAGCTAATCACAGTTGGTGAATAAGTTAATTAAAATCACTGAATGCAACAGCTGCCATGTCTGCACTAGCCCCTTTGAAGAAGAGACTAATTAAAGCTTCGTACGTCCGGCCACTAACTGCTAGAATATAAATTCTATGCAATTTCAGTGAAATTTGCAAAATTAGCTCGACAATTGTATTCCTTTCAAGTCTTGCTGCTGATTGTTTTTGTTGTCTCGTGGTTTTTGTAATCAACAACAGCTGCTGCCTTAGGTGTTGCGTCTGTGTATGGTTAAATCGAAAATTTGACAATGGGAATGCCAGCAAATGTGACACAGCACATTGGGTTTGCTTACATAATTACAGAAATGCATTCATACCGTTAATACAGTTAGCTTACACAAAAAAGGTCACGTGCTTGCAGCTTAATATTCAAAACCAATTAGGTAATGCAAATACAAAGCAAGGAAAAGAAACGTGCTGACAAAGTGAGCAACCTTGCAACAAAGGAAATTCAAGAATCAACCTTGCTGGACTTACTAAACTCGTTCGATTTTTGGCATAAAGTGAGATTTATAAATTCAAGTTAAAAAATTAAAAAAATTTAACTTATCATAAATCAGACTTTTAAATCACTTAGGCAGTACTCTTTAATATTTTTGCAAAACCTTTGCTTCTACATGAAATGAATCCACGCCATTTCAAGCTAAACAAATATTTAAGCGAAGAAAACAAGAAAAAACGTCTGGCAAGTTCCGGCGAGCAAAGGTCTGCGCGCTAGCATGGTGGTATGACTGACTAGCTGGGGAATCTGAGGAACAGAACGCGAAGGTGGTGCCTAAAGGAGAACGCATTCTGGTGAGGTTAAAACACTTGCACGCGCCCTCACATTAATTAAATTTGTAGCCGAATCACGGACCGCAGCGCGTTACTTTTGAATTCGCGCCGTCGGCGAGGCAAGGTCCAATGCCAGTGAGTTGGCGGCAGCAACGACAACACGCAGCAACAAGATGATTGTGTTGACTGCACCGACAGCGGAAGCGCCATCAGCCGGCGAGTGGAGAGGGTAGAGGCGCGCAGCCAGCGAGGCAACGGCAGCTGTAGCGGCAACTGGCATCGCGACAACAAGAAAACTTGATGGCCGACAGTGTCATTAGCATTATGACAGCGCGTAAATTAGCCGTGGAATGTAGGAACATGAAACACACGCTGCTTGACGCCGACCTATGTAAGCGTGTGTGAGTGTGTGTGTGAACGCCGCCCGGTTGGTTGAGGTACTGTATGTCATAAGCAATTATGACGATGCAAGCAGCGTGTTGACAGCAGCATAAACACACTAACAACAAAGCCATTGTTTGATTGAGGCAAATGGCCGCGAAGAAGTGCACACACACACTCGCATCGCGACACTCGACGATCACAAATAATACATTCACAACTGTGTGGACTTAGCGCGCAGAAATAACAATAAAAGCAAATGAACCGAATGCTTGACGATTAGTCACATCGCTCGTAGGCGATTCGGCGCCCCAAAAGCTTGCTACGCAAAAGTGGTATACTTCCTTAGCAGAAAGTATATGTGTGTGTATTTCATTTGTAGCTCTCGCTTGGCGCATAAACTGCGCTCCGCCATTGCGTCATTGCTTCAGATGCTTTACGGTGGGGCGCTTTGTCATTTGTCATTTATGGCCGCCATGACAGCAATGTCAGGACTTCTGACTTGCGGATTAAGCTCTTGCGGATTTGTGTGTTGTTTTGTTTGGTCTTTACATAACAGTGTTATTGTTGCTGCGTGTCATTATCTTAACTTGGAGAATGGAGAAAATAGAAAGGATACTTTTAATTTTTACAACTTTTTAACGAGTTGGCCTGCGATGCTTACTACATTCACGTGCACGCAGAAGTTGATGGCTGGCATTTGTCTTTGCTCTATAACCTGCTTAACACCGAAGCGGTCTTACTATAAAGCAAAGGAAAAATAAATGTTTAAGGAATGATCAGGGTGTTGTAACAACACTAGTTACAGTCACTTTGCGACTGTGATCTTAGAGGCTATTTCTAAGTAGTTTTGGGTTGCTAAAACCGAAAATGATGGTAAAAATTGTCTACTACGTAAGGGGGGTCAAACCACCACTATTTACTAAAATGACAAAAATAGCCTTAATAGAAAATTTTTGAACTGGAATTCATAATCGATACACCTCAAGTACCCCACAGAGCTCTAACCACATGAGACGCAAATTTTCATTCACATTTGTTGAGTATTGTAATGATAGAATAATTGTATAATGGAGTTCATAATAATATGGAGTTGCAATTTCTGTAACTGTAGGGGAACAATTTCTGTAGAGCACCTTGGATAATACCTTGGCGTGAAAATGGGTGAAATAAGAAGTAGTCAGGGATAAGCAAATTGTTAACATTTTCAACGGTATTCAAGCTATGAAACCAACCGGAGGGAAATATACGCTCTTATTTTGGCCATGGCAAAAGTGTGAGCCGATTTCTGTGACTATATAAGGCAATTCGAAGTTACTATAGTTTAACTTGGTAAAAGATGGGATTCAAGCTGGCACTTCCAGGCGCTAAGTGTGATTGTGATCACCATTTCTCCCTTTACAAACTGTATACATTATACAGACTAGTTTTGAGACTCGATTTATAACCAAATAGATGGTGTTGCCAGGTCTATGGTCCAATTTTTAAACTGGTTCATATGGAAGACCACTCTGTCATCCCGCATAAGTTTTTTACAATGTAGTTCACGAAATAATTTTTTATCATTTTCTGATAATGGGTAACCGATGGGTAACTGATAAATATATGATATAATTAGACCACTTGAGAAACCCTCCGGTGTAACATTTTGCATGAGCATTGAATTGTGCATTTTAAATAATGAAAAAACGGTGCTTGTGGGTGTTCCTACTCACTCCACTCACAATCGCCACTTGGTTATGTGCATTAAACTAAGTTTCTTATGCGCTAAGTTCACACCTTGATTGCGGTTTATGCGCCTTAAAAGCGTGCGTTAAGCACAGCGGGTCCGTGGATGAGTTTGTTGTTGCTCTGCAGCTTCCCTCTCCGCGCGACTGTAGAGGACGGGGCTAAGCTTGTAAATAATAGAATCATAAATAAATCGTAAAACAGCTGGAATTACTCGAGTTTAAGTGCTTACAGCATTACTTTTGTGGCTTGACGCATTACTGATGTTGCCCGTAAGTAATAACAATTATACACATGTATTTGTGCACATTATGTCTGTGTTTGTGTAGACATCAACGATGAAAGCTTAGACAGTTTTAAGTATATCAAACATGATGAACGGCTTCCCTTGTGACGGCCTAATGCATTGACACTATAACGAAGAGCATCATGCTCTGCCACTAACACACATTCACACCGACATATGTGCACGTGTGTATTTGTGTCATGAAAGCAACATTTGCTTTTCTAGTTAACTGTTGAACTTGTCTTCATAGCATAATTGAGCTCCCGGGTCTTAATATTCTGGGATGTAGAATGACGATAATGTGTTTCGCTTTTAAAAATTTTCAAGGTCTAAACTGGCAGGCTTTCTTTGTTCACTATGTTAGTATATTATTATATATAGCTATGTTCTTTATAACAAAAATTAAAAAAATTCATACTTAGTATTGGGTCCGCCATTTTAGTAGTTCCAAATATACTGTTTGAACATAAAAATTTTATTCTCCATGTTTTATAAATTTAAATAGTAACTGTGGCCTTACCGTGCCATGGGGCTTTAACGTGGCAGACCATTTCGTTCCGCTATAACAGCGTAGACTCGACAGCTCACCGTGTTGAGTCAAGGGTCGTAAAAAAAAAATGGCCGAATCCAACACAACCAAACTAGAAACCATACCAAGGCAACTGATACGAGGAACAGCTAAGGACGACGACATAGACAACAACGTCAGCATCTCTGCTAGTAAGGAGTGTTCAGAAGTTTAGCTTCTTGGATGCTCTTTTGTCAGAGAAGCGGGCGCTGTTTGATCCCAAGGATAACGATGCCATGCCCTCATGCAGCGGCGCTCACCCGGCGAAATCGATTGTGGTCGCTGCGACGTTATATTCGGGGCGGTCGCATCGAGCGGATACAGAAAGAGCTCGTAGAAGGAGGAGAAAATTAAAAGAGTGACCGATTGTCCCTCCTACTGGTGAGCCTAAAGTGGTACCTTAGGCACCTCCGGAAAGCGAAGACTCTTGAGGTAGCGAGAAACTAGCACGAAACAGGGTCAGATGTGTCTCCCCTATCACAAAAGGTATTGCCGGGAATAGAGTGGCTGAAATAGGCCCTGAATCCTTCATCGCGGTGGGTCCTCATACCATAAATCAGCTGCTCCACAATAAAAAAGGAGTAGGTGTATTGGCAACAACTCCAAGACATGCGCCATGCCCAGTCCCCACCGGCCTAGCTTCTTGTGCAAATTGCCGGTTCTGCGACAGGGAGTCGGAAACTCCAGAACTCCTGCTAATAGACTGTATAGCAGTTTGTAGACGCATGATAAAGGACCTTGGATCCATGTTTCCAAATAGGGATCACATCGCTTCACTAGCACCAAGCAGTATATTGGAATTTATCAATATGCGGGGGCTAGGTGGGCCGTCGTGACATAGAAGAGGATATTATAGACCAAAGGTCGCGGCGCAATTCTCATCTATCTTATGTACCATATATCTAAACTGAAATACGTAAAAAATAATTTTTTTCTTGCTGATTAGTATACAGTACAACTTAGATAAAGCTATCCAGTCTGCTTGGATGAGGCAATTCAGCATATAAAGCTTATTTCACGTATTACCATTATTGTATGGGGACTTTGGGGAGCAAACACACGGACTCACAATTGAAAACAATAATTTCATTTTCTATATTGAAATACACTCTTCGATGTTTGTTGAATGCCAGCAGCGCCGATTTGATACATAGCAAGCCATAAATTTACACACACAATCATAAAATGCAGTCACATTTTACTTGCGCTATCTGGCAATTGATAGCTTTCTGCTGGAGTGCCATAAAGCTCGGCGAAATAGCCCACTACTGAGCAATTGACTGTGAACATTAAATGGCATATTAATGTCACATTTATTTTCACAATAATGCAATATTAACGAGCACAAATATGCATGCAATAATAAAATCGCTTGCGTTATATTTACTGTTGTTGTTGTTCTATGTGTAATGCAGTCATTATCATTCATAACTGTAGTGAAATTACCAAAAATTCATAATTGGCCATTGGAGCTGATCGCTCGCCGCGAGTGTCAATTACTAGTAATGTACTTAAGTACCATATGTAATGATATTGTTATGTCGCAGCGCCGAAGCGCCACACGCGCCATGCGATTGATCCGATCCGCGCTAATATGCTTACTCGCGCTTAAATATTTTGCAAATTGCATTCCTGAAATTATACGGTTAAGCTGTGAACATGCAAATTGGATAAGCTGTGTTTGGACCGGTGAAGTTTGTCAGCAGCTCTAGTGCCATCGCTAATATGGTATAGTTTATTTCATTTTTTTTTTGACATTTTATGAACTTCAAAATGATTTTTTAATGTATCTCATTTGTGTAAGTAATTGCATACAGTGAGATGAGTCCAAAATTCCAAATGAATCATGATAAAATACCGAAGTCAGGGAGAAGGGACTTCCTAATAAAAAGCTTAGATAGATGTCGCTGTTCACGCCTAGTTTCAAAAATCTTTCAGAACAAGTGTTAAAGTTAATTTTGTTGTAGACAAGAATGTAAAAGCAAATCCGGAATACAGTTTGTGAGACCTTCAAAAGTTTACAATATCGTCATTCCGATTTAGAAGTCAAAATCTTATAAGCAGTGTAGTTGATACTACAAAACTTAATAAATGGGTATCCATAAGTTAGTTATTTGATAACATATTTACTTGACTTCATTGAATTCTTTAAATTCAGTAAATTTAATTATTTTTTCTTTGCTGTTATACAATATATAGAAACAGAATTTTTGAAAAGGTAGCTTCGAAAAAGTATTCTTAATTTTTATGATAAACCTACGCTTGGTTGCAACCAATTTGGATGTTTGGATGGCATGAAATTAAAATAGCTATATCCCTAAAAATTGCAACTTTCACAAGTCCTATTAATAAGGTTTGAAAGCTTTGAAAATATGAAAAAAATGTTTTTGAAATTTCTATACCAGAGATTGTGCTTACCAACCTCATATTCCACTATGAGCAAAAAAGAGTAAGACTTTCATAATTTTTCAAAATCTGTGCCATCTCCCTCAAAGTAATTCCCCTTGGCTCCAATACACTTGTGCCAACATTTTTTCCAATCGTCGAAGTATGGTATTTGTTAAAGACAATTTCCGGAATAGCCTTCAATGCGCGTAGCGATTCACGTCTATGTCTTCAAATGACTCAAAGTAGTTTCTTCAGAGCGGTCATTTGAGTTACATTAAAAACTTTTCGAAAAACTCAAGATAACTCCGCCCTCTTTTTAAGAATGGCTTCACACAAATGACCCGAAATAGTATCCTTGTTGACAGTTTGACCGGTCGGAAAAAATTCGCAGTGCACCAAACCTCGATAATCGAAGAAAACTGTCACCTTGATTATCGACCTGCTTTGAAAAAAACAGCTTTCAGCTTCGATTCACCTTTACCACGATATTCGGCCGATTGATCGTCCGTTTGCGGGTCGTAAATATAAATGCAAGACTCATCGTCCTGGTAGTCGGAAAGCATTGTTTTACAGACCTTAACGCGTCGCTGTGTTTCACTGATCTTTCCGATTCCAACGATGACAGTAAGTTCTCTGACTGTGAACCGTCGATTCTCAACCACCAATTCCTTTATTTTATTGACGTGCTGATCATCAGTTGATGCCCGTCCTGGACATAATTCGAGGTCAAATACTTGTTGGCACACAAAATTTAATTGAACTTTTTAATTATCTTGCAAACCAGCTGCTATAGAGTATTGTAGTTTTGTTCACGGCTGTACGTACCGCCCTCTAACAAGTTTAATGTACATACATATCTTCTAAACCACTTAACTTATAATAACCAAAGTCGCCCAGCACGAATATTAATAGAACTCCTACCAATAGTGTGAAAATGGATGAAATCGGAAGAAAAGCCCGCTCACCCCCATATAACGGTACTGTTCAAATCTAAAAACTTTCCTCTGGAATGATATCACAAGGTTTTAAAGGGGCCGGGGTAAAAATTGTACGATGGGCGTAGCTCCGCCTACTTTTTGGTAGAATCCCATGTCTCGGTACCCGACTGACCGATTTCGATAAAATTTGGTAAGTGGCATTCTTTATATATGCCTATGTAACATTGTGAACATGAGCGAATCGAGCGATATCCACGCCTAATTCCCATTTAACCCATTTTAAATTCCACTTGATTCGTTCAGTTTCCAGTACACAAATCAAGAAGCAATTAACATAACGGGATAAAATTATAATTTAAATCCAATGAAAACTGTTCAAGCCTCTAGGTACCGAATATTTAGAAAATATCGGACAATGTCTGGGATGTATAATTCCATGAAATTCAGGGATAGTACTTATCTGGCAATGGTTTGTCTGTATGTTAAAAACGGGTTGAATCGGACCAATATTCTCTAGCTCCTATATACCTAATACGAAGATAATCGAACTTCCGGGTGACTTTACATATATCGGCCAATATGAGAGATATCTCAATGAAAATAAGCTAGCGTGTTTTACTCAAAACAGTGTATCTTTGTGCCTAAAAAAGACAAATTTGAGCGAAAACTTGGCCTAGCCCCTATCAAACTAATATCAGGATTTTCGAACAATGTACGGTTGCACCCGAACTTAGCTCTTCCTTACTTGTTATTGAATAACTTCACTCATCGTAAAAATTGCGGGATTTTATTTGTGTGTCAAAAAAAAACAATTATATAGTAAACACTAATATTATTGTAATATGACGTTTGGCAAAGACTTCGCTGACAGTCAAACCAAACTAGAAAGAGAAAAAAATATTTCGACGAATGGGTTTTCGCGCGAAATTTAAATTAAAAAGTCATACTATTTTTTCCACAGTGCTAACATACAGTACAAATAAAAGAGTTGTTATTCTTATACTGTTTTTGTAGGAAAATAAGCTGTGCAAATGTGTTTAAATAAAAAGATAGCTGCTATAGAGAGAGAGAGAGAGAGAGAGAGCGACAAAGTTACTAAGGATAACCACTTCATAGTCGGGCCTGAAGCAAAAGCCACCGTAGAAGCGAGCAACAAGCTGCTTTACTGCTGTGCAACATTTTGTGTTTATATTCCTCCCTCTGACAATGTTTACAGTTATTGAAACTTATAATAAACACACGTTTTTTCTTTGCTCTCGTTTGCACCAACACCAATGTAAACATATCACAAACATATCACAACTTTGCCCGCGCGCCGAAAGCAAGACTGCAAGTGGCTGCTCCGCACTTGTGCAAGCGAGTGTTCGTTTGTGCACTCAAATCGTTTGTCACATTGCAACTTCATAAATTTCGATTTTTCGCTGCTAAACAACAATTTTATGTATCAATATTTCTTGATGCTACAACAAAGTTGGGGAGCTACAAATTGTCCCGTTACTTGTGCATGGGTTCCTGGGCATGTGTGTGCTCTTCGTATGCTTGAGTAAAAGTTTATGATAAATTGAGCGCTGAAAGCGTGTGCTTGCAGCGTCACGTGTGAGCGGAGCTGAGTAAATAAAATATGACAACATTAAATTTGTTGCAAGCACTCGCACTTGCCGTCGACTGCTGCCGCATTGCTCGTAAGGCGCTTCTGATGCCCAATCGCAGCAGATACTCGTATTTTAGCCGGAAGCTTTAAGTTTGACAATTGCAACAGGTAGCTTTCGCGTTAACTCCTCGGCATCAAAGCGAATTTATTTTATATCCTTCTCCACTTGTATATGATTTATCATACACCATTCTTTGTCCTGCACACTTTTATCCAACCGCCCAAGGCAAATGAACAGCTAGCCGACTCCATTTAGCATACAGCATGTGGCACGTGACAACTGCACTAACGACATTGCGTAATTGCATTAAGCCTTTAACTGTACTTTCGCATGTGCGCAACGGGCAATTTGAATAGAGCAAATTTATGTATCTGCACTGAAGTTTATTGCATTAAATCTGAAAATTAGTTAAATAACTAAATTTCAACAAGTGCACGTTGCATGGGTGGCCTTCAGGCCCATAAATAAGACTGGATTCTGCAGTACTCTGTAAAGTTAAAATACGAACATATTTGGGTGAAAGCTCACACTTAGATTTTCATATCTTATGTGCGCTGTATTAACTTATTAATGGTATGGTTCCCCTCGCACGGATTGTTCAAGAGGAAAGCGATCCATTCATAAGAGTGAGAGCTTATGAGAACTTATTTTCGACGTTTGAACTCCACTTAAGCTTTATGTAACCATGTTGATGAGCGCAATACAATTCCGTTCAATCTACTTTCCCAAAATAGCGCATGGAAAAATCTGAAGAGGGATGCGAGACGCATTAGCAGACAGAAAAAGAGAGAGGCCGAAACGCGTGAGTATGAAGAGCTTGACAAGCTCTTCCGACAGGCGTAATGCTCGAAAATTCTAGGAAAAGATGCGACGACTAACAGAAGGTTTCAAGACCGAAGCATACTCTTGTCGAACCCCCAGAGGGGATCTAGAGACTGATCCCCAGAGCATACTAAAATTATGGTGGAAGCACTTCTTCAACCTGCTGAATGGCAGTGAAAGTATAACGCCAGGAGAACACGAACCCGATTCTCCAATCGATGACGATGGAGCAGACGTTCCATTGCCTGACCTTGAAGAAGTTTGAATATTTAGCAATTACTCGTATGAAGAACAACAAAGTGGCGGGGGTCGACGGATTGCTGGCCAAGCTTTTCAAACAAAGCGGCGAAGAACTGATAAGGAGCATGCGTCAACTTCTTTATGAAATATGGTTGGACGAAAACATGTCCGAATATTGAAATTTAAGTGTGCTCTTCCCAATCCCCACAATCTGCGCCAATTATTATGGTATAAGCCTCCTCAACATCGCATTTAAGGTTCTATCGAGCGTATTGTGTGAAAGATTAAAATCAAACAAACAATGGTCGCATTCGCGATTTAGCACTAGGTCACTAGGTTGATCATTTCGTCTATCTTATAACCAGCATTTATACCAACAACAACGTCAGCCTCGAAATAAACGCAGAATAACTATTGCCAATTGTAGGAAATTGAGGACTAAAATCCTCTCTCAACGAACTAAGACCAAACTCTACAAGTCACTCATCATCCCCGTCCTGCGGCCCGACAGCAACTACCCTGGCTGGGTCATGTCATCCGAATGGACGAAAATACTCCAGCTCTGAAGGTATTCGACGCATTACCCGCCGGGGTGAAGCAGAGGAAGAAGAAGACCTCCACTCTTTTGGACGACTGGCACATTGTTGTAAACTCGACTATAACACTGTGGAACATTTTTGGGATTATTGTCTGAGGGGTGAGAAATTCCAAGTCAAGGTGATGGTACTAGGTGGGTATAGTAAAACCCTTAAAGGGTTTGGCGTTCGTATGTGTCAGTTTTTTTTATGACCTTTTAAATTGGTTACTTATCTTGATGTTTTTTCGCTTAGTTGTAACATTTTGGCAAAAACGTAGTTTAACATAACTCGCGAACCACTATTATCTATTTTTACAATCCATTAGACGGTTGTAGCAGCTTTTACACACTATATTTGGTACCCAATTTTCGTTCACTATAACATAAGAAAAAATTTAAAAGGTCATAAAAAAAACTGACACATACGAACGTCAAACCCTTTGAGAGTTTTACTATACTGACCTAGTACCATCACCCTGACTTGGAATTTCTCACCCCCCAGATTAGCTGTTGTACTGTGTAACCGCTTAAGCGGTGTCTACGCCAATAAAGAAGATAATGTAGATTTAAAGAGTTTCGACACACAGAAAATATAAAAAGAATTGTATACTAGTTTAGCAAACAAAATTTTTCGCTTTACTATTTCTCACAAGAAGCTGCTCATTTGTTGAAAACGCCGATATCGTACAACTATGGCATATAGTACTTGTAGAGTGCATTCACACCAACCGAACAAAATCAAGATTATGTGCTCTAGAAAATGCACTTGTGAAGGGTATTATATTTTTTAGCTACCAGTATTGAGTATTATATTTTGTAGGCTCCTTAATATACTCGTAGGCTCCTGGTGTTTATGGAAATGTGTATGACAGTTGAAAGAAATTTTCCAACAGAAACTCTTCTGTTTGCTTGCACTGAAGTGAAGCCATGCGCTTCCATGCTGAGTTGTGCCATTTCCAACATCCCCTCAAATACACATTTTCATTTGATATAGTTTAAATGATAATGTACCTATTCTTATGAATCAAAGAAAAAATTGAGTGGGTAGCCTAAATAGTGTAAGTGATTGACTACTAGATAACCAGTGAAAGGTTTTGATTCGGAAACTTTCTATTTTTCAGGTGGGTCTTTTATTTTTATATTAAAATTATAGTTTACAAAGTTTATTGAAATATATTGGTGTTATCGGACGGTAGGCTGCGTTCGCGTTTGCGGTTGACTTTCAAGTGTTGCTTTTGATGTGCCGGTGATGCCACTCAAATGCGAATTAATATTTCGCATATGGTTACCTTACACAAGAAACACACAAACATTAAAAAGGAGTCTTGTAGATATCTACACCTTGAAGAGTAATTTAGATAAAGAGTCCGCATCAAATAAAGCAACTGTGACTGTTCTAGTGTTTTCTCTTATACTCAAGATTTTTAAGTTAATTATATATTTCGTTAATTGGTAAAAAAATAAAAAATATATTTTCAAACATGTTGAAAAAAATCCTTATGTTTACATAGGCGGAGTGTCATACAGTTGTGTGCTTTTCTTTCATGTGGTAGAATTCCAATGATGAGCTTGTCATGACTCAGATCCCTTATTTAGCAATCTTGCGTTACATTATATATAGTTAGCTACAAGTAATGATGCTCTGTTATAGTCTCCGTCGAAGGATAGGCCGAGAAAATATTTCTCCATTTCGTTTTGGAAATTCAATTCAGCAAAAAATTTTGTTGTAATCATCCTGCTAATGATTTTTGGTGTGGAAACATTAAGGGCGTACTCTCATGTGAACGCATACATCTTACCACTTTTTAGGAAATTTTTTTTTTTATGCGACAACAAAATTCAATCATTTAAATTTTTTAATATATTTTTATTTGTATTTTGAAATGCACAAAAAAATTTTTTTTCGTTTTTTACATTTTTAATATATATATATTTTTTTAATCAAAGTAGTCCCCAACAAAAACAAGTAGTTCACTGGTCATGGTGATAGCGGATGTTGATGTTGTCTGAAATAAAAAAATCGAATGGATTATTATTCAGTAGTTCTGCGGCAATCGTCCCTACCAAATATAATCAATTTCATTAAAAACAACAAACATGTCGAACTTCAAAAAAAAAGTCACGAAAATCTTGTTTATTTTTTCGTTAAAAATCGTTTCAAAAAAATTAAAATATTTTCGAAAATAAACAATTCTATGAGGGACGATAGCTGTAAATGAGTAGAAGAACATATGTAAATTTTAAAGCAATCGGTTGAATACTTTTTATAGGACCATGACAGTTTCAGAAAATGATGATTCGAAAAAAATGAGTTTAGAAACGTAGCAGCTGCAGACTTGTCATGGCGCCTGGTAGACTGTCGCTTACGACATGTCGGCAACTATGAGCTGTAACTTCAAATACTATGAATTTCGGTCTGAATTTTTCACAGCATGTTTTCAATAGGTTTTACTGTCAAAAAAAAAATCGATTTTTCGAAGTGATTACATAAGAATACCCCCTTAATGGAAGCTTACGACAGCGAGGCCCATGCTGAATCCACAGAGCACTTTACAATGCGTGCAACATTTATACTCGTATCTTTCGAATTTCTTTCAATTCAAATATATGGTAAATTGGTTTTGAATATAAGCAATTACTTTATGCACATACATAAAACAAAACACACACACACACTACCAAAAAACCAATTACTATATTAGTTACAGCTATGCAAAGACGGACATACTCCCATTCAAGTATGCAGTGATCAAGTGCAGTAGCTCCAAAGAATTCGAAATCGCATCCCAACGGATGCAAATGCACCAGCATAAGCTTGTGGTGCTCATCATTTTCAAATGTGGCTTTTATGTACGGTCTAAATTTTTCATGTGGCAGTGTGCTATTGCTGCAACAAAGAACCAATAACATAATGGCCCCGGGCAGCTTTTTAATTTTTATATCTGAACGAACTCGAATGCCTTACTTCACACACATACATAGTCGTATGTATCATACATATGTGCTGTGTGCAACAGTCTTATTCAAATAGGGCAAGCAAATGACAAACAAAGCGAGCAAATAACATGAAACGAAGAATAAAATAATGAAGAAATATCGCAGAGAATATTAATAATAGCAGCAAAGGAGCGTTCACATACACTCGCACACACACATATACATATATTATTGTTGGCAAGCGAATTAAGCCAGGAGAGTTTAGCTAAGCAGGGCGTAAGTTGCCAGAGAATGCATGTAAGCCGGGTTGCAACTGACAGGATTTTAAGCAAACAATACATTGCATATATCTGTATATATGTATATACATATGTGTGTGTATTGTATATAGGTTAGTGAGTTGATCGCAATTTTCTATTATGTTCAGGCATTGCTTCCTCCATTTACGCACACAATGCCGAAGTGCCTTAGCCTTTGCTTTGTACACACGTGACAAGCCTTAGAACATCTCAGTACCAATACAGCTACACAAATGCACAGCAAAGTATTGCCATTAATAAATATCAAATGCAAACAATAGAAAAGTTCTAAAATTTGTTTAGAAATATTAAGTTTAATGCCAACCTTTAAATACAATATATAAGACGTTGGCGTGTACGAACTTCGAAGGCGTAGAAATATAGTCGCTCGGTGATTACCAAAGTATTTTCGAGGTACAATTTATAGAACCAACTTCTATCCAATTTCTAATATCAGCCTACTTATCTAACCTAACCATATATTAGAGGATGGAGTCATGTGTAGAAGTTCACGCACGTGAGGAAAGTTCTCTGATCGTCATTCACTTGGGAGTGGCCAGAAGCGATTCTTTTACATATGGCTCAAGCAGATAACGACTTCTGGTTCTAGACCAAGTATCCTCTGGGTAGCTAAAGAACATTCGTTTGAAGGTGAGCTAAAGTGAGAAGGCGAAACATCCCTTCCACAGGGTTGTGCGCTGGTTTGGGATCCGCCACTTAAAAACGCTCCCAATGAAAAGCAATAAACAGCCTCGGAAGGAAACCCCTCTTTTGATGACCACCATGGCAAACGAATTAATCGATAAATAACGATTTAAGGACATGCGCCTGGAATGTCCGGTCTCTTAACTGAGAAGATGCCGATGCTCAGTTGGTTGATGTCTTCGGCAGAGTAAAGGCTGACATCACCGCCGGCCAAGAAATACAGTGAACGGTACAAGGACTGAAGCGAGTAGGTCCTTGTTTGTTTACGGCAGTAAAGAAGAAGAAGAACCATATCTTGTGCTTATCGCTGATGCATTGACAGGGATCAATTGTTGGCATGTCCACCGAATATGGAAAACGTTTAAGAATATTTATACATACTATATATGGAATATAATTTATTAGACAATCGTTTTAAAAATCGCTCTGTGCTGTATAAGAGTAGTTGTTGTCTTCCTTCAGCCATTCGGGTACCTCTTCAAACCCAGCTGATAGCTGTCTAATCAAGCACTACTAAAACAAATTCAAAAGCAATGCCGAAAATTCGACTACAGAACCTTTGAATGAAACCACTAAAAGCACTCTCCTGCACTCGCTGTGCTTACTTACAGATCTGCAACCACATATAAATATAGTTTTTTCCACTGTATTGTTTAGTGTTTACCTTTAGTGTCATTCGTAGCAAACAACCGCCAAAGGGCCTCACTAAAATACCGAAAAGTGCGCTCATAAATGCATGGCACTTTCAAGCACACCTCAAGCACCGACTCTGCCATATGAGTTCGAAGGCAATTGCTTTCACTTGCAATGGGCACTTGAGAGAGCCTCACTTCACTTGGCTCTTGGGTCTTAGCGCGATTTTCTGTTTTGCAGTGCTTAGGTCGTGACAACAATACATGGTGCATGCGTGTCTATTTGTCGAAAGATTCTTGTAATTCTGTTTGTTAACTATTTTAGCTAGAACTACTATGCCATGTAGCTAAGCGGCCATGAATTCTTGGATTGGTAAGCTCAAATCGTATGGGAAGTTCTCATATACATGTACACAAAAGTTGTGGTTTGGTTTAGGGCAAAACATAAAATATTCACTGGGTTGCTAGTTACGATTGACGGAATGAAATGGAACACGGTTTGAGACAGCCAATTCGCAAGTGAAAAAATATTTTTAATAAAAGAAAGTGAAATTTTTATATAATTGCATTAAAGTTGAACAGAAGAAAGAAATTATTATATTGCACATACGGGGATAGAGGGAGTTAAGAATCGATTTCATACATTTCTGAAACGAATCCTACATTGTGTTCCTTTCTCAAATCACAAAATCATTAAAGAGAACAAGAAAAGCTTTGAACAAATCTATTTAAAAGCTCACGAGGACTTCTCTGTTAAATTTGAGAAGTAAAAGTAATTTTTTCAATAGCTTTTTTTGACAGCTTTTGACGCCTGAACGACGTGCTCGACTTATGGTCAACACAATCGGCCTACTAAGCGTACTAATCGCAACATCATCACCGATATTGACCCAGCATTCATTATTGAAAACTCGTTTTGACATATGTAACTACTTTGGACATTTTCTGTAGAGATCTTATATTGAAATCGTACAAAATACAGCTTGTGCAAGAACTGAATCCGCTTGACCTTTCCAAGCGACAACGCTTCGCCCAAGAAGATCCAACGTTTTCGAGTCAAATTTCGTTCAGCGATGGGTATGTAAACAAGAAAAAATTGCGGTATTGGGCCGAAGAGTAGCCTGAAGAAATTCTAAAGTTGCCATTTCATCCAAAAAAAAAACATTAGTTTGGTGTGTTTTGTGGGGCAAAGAAATCATCAACCTAGTATCTACCTTATCTATCCATGTATCTTCAAAAATGATGCTGCTCAGAATGTAACCGTTAATTGCTACCGTTATCGCGCCACGATAACCGACTATTTAATGCCTGAAATTGAAGCTTGTGATCTCGACGACATTTGGTTTCGGGAAGACAGTGCCCCTTCCCACACATCGCATCAATCAATGGATTTATTGTAAGAACACTTCGGTGAGCAGATAATTTCACCGAATTTTGGACAGGTCAATTGGCCAGCAAGATCGTGTGACATCACACAATTAGACTTTTTCCTGTGGGGATATGTTAAGACTAAAGTCAATGCGGACAGTCCCGCTTCGATTCAGACCTTGAAGCCAAATATCATGCGTGTCATTCGCCGGTTAACAGTCGACCGAGTCATTGAAAATTGGCTCAACAGATGAACCATCTGAAGCGTAGCCGCAGCCAACATTTGAAAGAGATAATATCCAAAAAATAAATTCCAAAGACTTTTCTTTCGAATGACGATAAACATTTCCCATTAAGTTTGATGTTTCTGTGTTTATTCTTCGAAATGGATCACCCTTTATAACGATTTGTATTGATCAATTAGTTCTTAAACAGAAGTGTTAAATGTGTTGCAGGAATTAAAAAGGCGGCTACTGAAAAAATAACAACTTATCTACAACTCCTTTCTGCAAGACTCGGACAAATCATGGTTTTTTATGAAAACCTTAGTGAAAAGGTGGGTATTCAAATATGTAACTATTAAAATATTAAATATTCACGATTAAAAGGGAAAATCGCAGCTTAATCACTCTCGTTCAGCTCGCTGCCAATGGGAGTATTCATTGTCTTCCCAACGGAATGAAGCGAAAAGTAAAGCCATCAGGAAACATTAACACACATATATTCATTATAGACATTTCGAGATACTACAATGTGCTCAAGCGATTACCAACACACATACACGCACGCACACACAACCACCCATCGGCCGTGTCTTCCGCTGCTCTGACTTAATGCCGTGTTGAAAATGAAATTTGTAAACTGAAAAACAATGCATGTAAAATGCAAACGAGTGCGCCACATTGCATTACGCACGCGGATGTATGAAAAATTCGTGAAGGCGAGGAACTCATTAGCATGCTGTGCGCGTAACCCCCCTAGCGCGCACCACAGCTTCAGTGTGCCGCCGCGCTACACTTGCGCAACCGCTTCCGACCACAGCGACCGCTTTGCGGGTACACCAATGGCCCGGGCAGCTGCATCGGCACGAGCTGAACGAACGTGGTGGCCGCAGAAGCGAAAAGAACACGGAACTGCCAGTTGGTCGTCGGTCGTCGGTCGGACTGTAATCTGCATAAAACTGCGAAGAAACGCCGCGCGCATACACCGTTAATGTTTGTATATGCATGGCAGTGTCTGAAATTTGTCCATTATCCGAGCGAATTTTTGCAGATGAACGAATAATGAAATTAATGAACCATTAAGATTGCGTGGCGATAAATTTTTGCAAAGTGCATAAATTACGCGCCAGTGCCGGCAGCCCGCAGAGCAACAAGGTGACCGACCCCCCAACCCCGCCCCCGTGAACACGGCGCTCTTGCTGCGCCACCCAACGCCTCCGCTCTGCTGCGGAGTTATGTGCTGAATATTCTCGGCATTGTTGCATATTGATAGCATTATGAGCGAGTGTGTGTGTGTGAGATCTGCCAGCGCTTCTGTAAGCTGATAAACGGATGTACGGATTGATTTAATTTGTAAACTATGGTAATGTGCATATTCCGAAGCCGAGATAGCGGTGGTAATTATTTTAATGATTTCATTGACATGTAAATATCCCACCAGTTGTCGCGCCTAAAAGGAGATATGTTTGTTTCAGAGCCAGCAGCCAATCTCCTTTGGGGTCGAACAGCAAGTGACACCTCCCTATAGTACGCGACTCCGTTTCACTGAAAATTATGAATATTTATATGCATCATTCATATGAGTTTACATATGAGGCAACAATTGGCAGATTTATCGAAGTGTACATATGTATATATATGCATATGTTATATATTGCCACCACTATGACCTAGTATACTAAGTACGTGATCGTGCCATTAAAAAGTGAAAGAATTTCGGACGTCTGCCTAAGCAGCATAGGTCGATGATTGTGATTGGGTAGTTAACCCCATAACAGGTATGCAAATGGACGTGGGTGTGAGTAGTCCAGGAAATTTACCAGCTTCAGCTTTCAGCTTTCTTATAATGCGGTATTTCTGGACAGACTCCCAATCAGACCATTCAAACTGAAATAATATTGGGCACTGGAAAAACCCATTATATCACAAAAAATAAAAAAAAAAATTAAAAATTATAATTTTTGTAAATCTTTCATGACTTTTAATATCAAAATGTAAGCCACCTTTATATGTTTCATCCAAGTTGCAGTGTTTGAAGCTCAACGTGTCGAATAAATTGCTCAGCAGCACATGAAGTCGATAAAGTGGCTGCTACACAGACTTTTATGTTCAGCCAAATGTTCCCGCTTTCTCCTTTAAAATGTATCTTTCCGGCGTTTATAAGCACGAAAACCGGCACGATGGTTGTAAAACTATAAGTCAGACAATAATGCCGCAAAACTTGCCATAAAGGCAACGCTAAAGCGCGCACATATACCCATGCAGTGGTGTATGCATATTTCGCCACCTCAAGCGCCTGAATGTAGGCAAATTATGCGGGTGCATACATTGTTATGCTGCCATGCACGTATATGTGCATGTGTATGTTGAGATTTGCAAGTGTGTCGGCACAAAGTAGATATTTATTGCGTGCTTAAGCGATTTTGAGTTTCGTATGCGTGGAAAGGCCCTGTCGGAACTCGGAACAGAATGGAAATTGATGGCGCAATTGTAACGAAAATAAAATTAATTTGCAATCGAAATTCCATTATCATATTAAAAAATCAATAAAGCATTTAAATAAAGGTAACAAATAATAAAATAAATAATCACCTTTTCACTTTATTAACCCAAATGGTTTTTTTCAGGCACACACGGTTCCTACAGACATGGAAGGGTTCGTGCATATTAGTACTCAAATTTTGATGGTTTTGCTGGAAAAAACATCGAGTATGCGTTGCACACACTTTATGAGGTAAAAAGTTGGGAGCGTTGACTTCAGCTTGAAAGTTTCAATGGCAAATTAATACATTCTGCGCTGTTGCAAGTTCACAGACTGTCGAAAACTCTGCGTTCCTGCATTTTTCGCCGAAAAAGTAATTTGTCGCTTAAAGCTACAAAGTACTCATAGTTCGGTTATAAGATACTTGAGTATGTTGTGAGCACTTGACTGCGCATGTTAAATTTGTTTGGGTATTTATAATAACTGAGTAATTATTGTTAGCATCAGCTCTAAATCAAATCTACGGAATTATATTAGTTTCGTTCTAAGCGACTTGACATTTTTCCTGGAGAAAAGCTTTAAAAGAAGTTTTGAAAGCGAAAGTTCGATTAAGAGAACTGACTGAAAGAGTGCTCAAAAAAATCCAATAATTTCTGTTTAACAGCAAAAAAGTAGACAAACAACATTTTCGTTTTCCAACTTGTAGCTCAAATGAAAAACTTTCCCTATTGTGACAACAATTTTAAATTTCCAAGATAAATTTTCATTTTTTATTCGTAGATATATATAAGTCTTTCTCTTTAATATTTATTTAGCCTTTCTTGAGATTGAGAGCCAAAATAATTCAAAATATATCTACATTTAAGATTTCAGAAAAGCTTCCCGGATAATACTCATATTTTCTCTCTTCAGTTCTTCAAACGTTGAAGTTAATCGAACAAACTTCTCGTACTATACCAATTGTATAAACAAGCTAGCACTTGCTTTTCAACTTTGTGCTACCAACTCCTGTGATGCATGCGAAATTCTATTCCGCTTTTTATGGTATGGAAAACTTTTCCTTTCGCCATACGTACTACTTTAGTAACCTCTTAATTACGAGGCTTACGTTTTCCATAAAGAACTAGGCTTTGATTTGAGTCTTAATTTTTTATGTCAGTCTTTCACAATGGCAATCGAAGATCTATAAATAGGTTGTCTTTTATATTCAGGAATTTGGACGTCAACGTAAAGTTTGATATTTTTGATTATTACATTATACAAACTCAGAACGTTTCGATATACGAGCACTATTGTTTTGTATACAGTAACTTAAAATATTCATCTCGGCAAAAATTTTAATTAAAACCCGAATATTTTCTCGCGATTATTTTTTACAACATTCGACGTGGACTAACTCCACAACAGGGATTTTAAATTTTTTTTGCGTTGAAACTCTATAAAGGACCCAATTTTATCGATGGTATGATAAATTCAATCGTGATCACAGATCACTCTAAGACGAATTTCGTGAAGGTCGTCCAAAATCTGTTGTTGATATTGCAAGGTCATCGTATGATCTCTCGTAAGATATAGGCATTAGTGAAAGCAGCATACATTCAATATTGCAAGAACATTTGATTGCAGAAATTTTTTTCATTTCACATTGGATCTCATACAATTTGTGAATCGCTCGATAAAATTATTATATGTTGATTGCTAGAGCAAAATGCGCTAGCGGTGCCGCAAAACACGACAGAATCGTGGATTTCTGCGTATGAGCCCAAAAGTAAAGAGCAGTCGACAGTATGGGTGTTCTAAGATGAGCCGAATCCAACGAATGTTAAAGTCGAAGCACTTCTATACAAAAGATTGCCTGTTTCTTTAGGAAAATTGGACATGTCAGAACAATACCAATAGAACAACGCAAAACAGTAAATTCTCTGTGGTACACAATTGTGTACCAGTTGGCTTTCAAAAATTAGGAAAAGCAACCACCGAAGACGGATCACCCTTCAGCAAGACATTGCGAACGCTCACAAATCGACTCAAGCAACTACATTTTTGAGTCATCCACCGATAAGTCCGAGCTTGGCACCAAATGACTACTTTTTATTCCCGTACAAAAAGAAAAACTAAAAAATCAACATTTTTGCACACCTGAAGAGGCGGTTGCTGCGTTCAGAGTGCATATTTTGGAGATTCCTCACTCAGAGTAGCTTCGACAATTGTTTCAAGTGCAATCAAAAAGTGTACAAATTTCAATGGAGAATATTTTGAAAAATACTAAAGCGATTTTCAATGATAAAAATTTGTTTTGTTCGCTAATCCCGAAATATAGAAGGCAATCTACGTACACAAACTACTTGCCAAATGATTGCGGTTCCAAAATGTATGAATATGAAACAATTTCTTACCCAGTTATATGGAAGAAATAGTGGATTCTCAACGAATAAAAATATATCAATATGAATTTTAAATATGTATATGTATTAATAATATTAATATGTAACTCAAAATTATGATTTCATGAGAGCATAACGTAGAAAATATTTTCGAGAAAGATATCTATATCTATTATAAATTTCATTCCTAAGAGTGCATACAGCCAACCAATAATGAAAAAGGCTAAAATAGTTTTCCAGTCATGTGCAACGACTCCTAAATTATACAGAAATATTACAAAGCGCATACAAAAGCTTTTGATCAACTAGATTTTCCATTCTGACGCACTCTACAATTTGAGAGCAATATGCTGGTGCAAATTGTAGATTCACGAAAATATTCATAAAACAAAGCACTCGAAACACTTTGCATGTCCTGCACCTGCCACATCCACACACACACACTCGCACTCGTACCAATGGATGGCAGTGGGGGGGAAGTGCACGTACATGCATATGAGCATACTTATTCATGTGCCGGAAGTTTTTAGCGCAATTATTATTTCTATTTCACGTTGGCAACGAAAACGTGTCACAAGTGCCCGTCAGTTGCGACAATGACGCGCCGCCGCACCACCACTCACTCGTCAGCGTGTTGAGCGCACACTTGTCTAAATGTTTGCTTTACTTTTTCAAATTTAATGCTAATACCGACTGACTGCAAAAAGCTGAAAAGGCTTGAACTGCCGTTGCTGTTGTTGCTGTTGTTGTTGCTGTTGTTGTCGAGTGCACCTAATGAGTTGAGCTATCATTGCAAACAGCGTAAAAGTCACGTTCCATGAAATGAGTCATTTAGGCCAACATTGGTACTTGCACGGATTACCTGATTTGCCGCTGACGCTTGGCGATTGTAATTGCGAGCACACGCCTGTTCACATCCACATCTGAATTAAAGGTGGCAAAAAGTTGTTGCGGAACGTCAAAAGTATTTATTTATACACACACTCGAGTGTATTTCGGTGTACGTGTAACGACTATGGAGCTAGGCGAAAGTCCTGTGAGGAAAACGACTAGCTTTGAACTGAAGAAGCTTCTTCTGGTTTGAAGATCTGAACTTTCAAAGCGGTGGTTATAGCAAGTAACGTTCATACGAGTTAAACTATTAATCGGGAATGAAACATGAGGGTATTGGAGAAATATAACAAGCAAGTAACAATTTCACTGAGCACATAAAAGGTGATCCATTTCAAGGCTCCCCATTTTTTTATAGAAAAATCACAGAAACTTGAAATATAATGGGGAATATTTATTATGCTTCGATAGAGCATTCTTTGGCATTTATTTTTTGAAGATTGTCTCTTTCAAATATTAGCCGCGACTAAATCTCAGATGGGCCATCCATTGAGTTCAATTTCCTTTGACTCGTTAGGGCATTTCGAGTGTTAGCTGGCGAATGACACGCTTGATATTTTAGGGATAGTCCGCGTAGATCTTAGACTTTACATATTCCCACAGGAAAAAGTATAACGATGTGATATCACACGCTCTTGATGGCCAATCAATCGACCTAAACCGTGAAATTATCTGCTCATCGAAGGGCTCTCTCAATAAATCCATTGATTGATGCGATTTGTGGTAAGTAGCGCTTTCTTGTGGAAATCAAAAATTGCTAAGATCTCGACCTTCAATTTCAAACATCAAATAGTCGATTATCATGGCGCAATAACGGTCGCCATTGACGATTACAGGCATCATTTTTAAGAAATATGGACCGATGATTCTACCGGCCTACAAACCACACAAACCGTTGTTTTCACTGACTGAAATGGCAGCTCTTGAATCAGTTCAGGTTGCTCTTTGTCCAAATATGGCAAATATGCTTTTTTATATACCCATTACCCTCGACCCTGAAAAAAAATGTTGTTCGAAAACGTCGGATGTTCTTAAAACTTTTCAAAAGCCGGTCGAGCGGCTTCAGTTCTTGCACAATCTGTGTTTTAAAGGCTTTCAATTTAAGATCACGTCGTAAATCCGCCAATACGACTCTGCAGGGTCTTCGTGTACTCTCTCAGCTACGGCTGCTATATTTTCTTCACTGGGTGCTGGACGTGGTCTATTCGGGCGAATATTATCAAATAATGAATGCTGGGTGTTAAGATGGGTGATGATGTTCCGAATTGTACGCTCAGTAGGCCAATTTTGTTGACCATAAGCTACGATTTGTAAACGAATACTGAACAAAAACAATATGACAGCTTGACACGACTTGCGCATAATCTGTCAAAGAAAGGCCATTGAAGGAATACCTCCACTTGAAACACCCGTTGAATCCATGAAAAATCACAGTTAATAAGCGCGCAGAATTAAACAAAGTCAACGCCATTCGAATTACATTAACTAGTCTCTCCACAGCACGATACGATATTATTGTGCCATATTCACACATTTTAGGGATGAGGTAAAATATTTTAGGCTCCATGTTTTTCTAAATTCCATTCCTAGTGAAAATTATTGCGTAAGAAACAAATAATAATTTCTAGAATGCCCTCACCTTAAAAGAATGGCGCCTAAATTGCAAATAATATTCATCGGTGATCAATTTCACTTATCCCATTTTTCTAAATAGCTGCCAAATAATAAATAATCTTCGCACCCACCAGCAGCGGCAATTAAAATATCTCCTTCTCTACGCTTACAAAATCAGGTCAGCATGCCCGCACCGGCGTCGACCCGCCCCAGAGCGGTGGGGCATATCAAAGCGTTTAAACACACTAATCCCAGCCGCAATCTGCATCACAATAAACAACAATTAAGCGGTATTTTTTTCATTCCACACCCAAAGACAACAACACGACGAGGAGCCAGGAGAAGAAAGGCAGGGCAAAGGAACCCATGAAAACACAATACGCCAGGCTACTGGAAGCAAGCATGGGCAGCAAGTGAAACGAATGAATAAACTTCGTTCAATAGAAGCTCCAAAGGTTGCCCAGAATTATGCTTTTTTGTCTTCTTTCTCATACGAAAATGCTAACTTTGTTAGCTAATGCAATAATTTTCAATAGGATTTTCCAAAGCAGAAGCAAAAAAGCACAAACATCCAATGAATTTTGAAAACAAAGAAATTTTGTGGGCAAGTGTCTGTATGTAGAGATTCTTGCACCGAAACTGTGCGAATACCGTGCGGCGCAAAGTGTGAAAGTTGAAGCGCGCCAAGCCGAGTGGGGCAATTGTTCGGCCAACAAAAAAATAATAATAATGAAAACGGTATTCTACAAAAGCAACGACCAGGGAAATGCACACATTGACCACAAATTGCTGCAAGGAAAACATAAATTACCACCAGCCGTTAGCAGTACATATATTCTCCTTTCACAATTTTCAGATCCTCTTCCCCACCAACCGCTTGGTCTTTTTGCACTTCGGGGATGCCACTAAAAAACTCTGCCGAAATATGCTCAGCAAGTATTTGAGCACGGAGTGGAGAGTTGCTTGCTGTGTGCTTAGGTTTTGTTGAAAATTTACTTATTACAATAATTTTAATTGTGCTTAGATTTTGTTGTTCGGGCTTCCTGTATCGCCGAAAGAAATTATAGATATGTTTGATGGCTGACGAGGGTAAAGTCTTTATTAGAGATAAATTATAGATAATTTGTATTTCGATAAGGTTTTTTGCTTAGCTTAAAATCTTGTTTGCAAAATAGTTCTGTAGATGGTCGGAATGTCTGTGGATTAACATAACTTATGGTAAGGAAAGCGTTCGATAGCAGTGAACCAGGCTTTATCAGGGTATACTCTTATTATTATTAAATTATTAAAATATTTATTTGTTTCGGTGATTTTAACTGCTTGTTGTATAGTAACTGTACTAACTCTTTGTTAGATCGTAAACATAATGTCATCATGGAATGTGTGGCACCAATAGCACTATCAATGAATTCACGAAGCTCCAGTCGTAGACTTGTTACTTTGTTAACTGACAATATTAACTACAGTAAACGTCACTAAGTCGAAAATCTAGATGAGTTATCCGTTCGTCCGTGCAATTGATAACTTGAGTAAAAATTTAGATATTGTAATGAAACTTGGAGGATGGAGTCATGTGTAGAAGTGGAGGATGGAGTCATGTGTAGAAGTTCACGCAAGTGAGGAAAGTTCTCTGATCGCCATTCACTTGGGAGTGGCCAGAAACGATTCTTTTACACATGGCTCAAGCAGCTCACTACTTCCGGTCTTTGACCAAGTATCCTCTGGGTAGCCTAAGAACATAGGCTATAGGAAATAAGGACTACGAATTGAGGGCAAGCACCTGGAATGTCCGGTCCCTTAATTGGGAAGGTGCCGCTGCCCAGCTGGTTGATGTCCTCGTAAAGACAAAGGCTGACATCACCGCCGTCCAAGAAATGCGATGGACGGGACAAGGACAGAGACGAGTAGGTCCTTGTGACATTTACTACAGTGGCCATATAAAGAAGCGCAAGTTTGGTGTAGGATTCGTGGTGGGAGAGAGACTCCGTCGCCGAGTACTATCATTCACTGCGGTGAATGAACGACTAGCCACAATCCGCATCAAAGCGAGGTTCTTCAACATATCGCTGATTTGCGCCCACGCCCCGACGGAAGAGAAGGACGATGTGACCAAAGATGCCTTCTATGAGCGCTTGGAGCGCGCTTATGAAAGCTGCCCCCGCCACGATGTCAAAACCGTGCTTGGCGACTTTAACGCCAGGGTGGGCAAAGAAGGTATATTTGGCACTACGGTCGGTAAATTCAGCCTCCACGACGAAACATCCCCAAATGGGTTGAGGCTGATTGACTCCGCCGGGGCCCGAAATATGGTTATCTGTAGTACTAGATTCCAGCATAAGAAGATTCATCAAGCTACCTGGCTGTCTGCGGATCGAAAAACTACCAACCAGATCGATCATGTTGTGATAGACGGAAGACACGTCTCCAGTGTTTTTGATGTGCGTGCGCTCCGAGGTCCTAACATCGACTCGGACCACTATCTTGTTGCAGCTAAGATTCGCACCCGCCTCTGTGCAGCAAAAAACGCACGCCACCAAACACAAGGAAGGTTCGACGTCGAGAAGCTGCAACACACACAGCCGAACGATTTTCTACTCGGCTTGCACTCCTGCTCTCTGAGAGCACTCGTCAACAACTCGGTATAAGGGAACTGTGGGACGGAATTTCAAACTCCTTACGTACAGCTGCAACCGAAACCATTGGTTTTCGGAAAGTGCAAAAGAACAGCTGGTACGACGAGGAGTGCCGTGTCGCAGCGGAGAGAAAACAGGCTGCCTACCTCGCAACGTTACGATTGACCACTACACGTGCGGGATGGGATAGATACCGAGAGTTGAAGAGGGAAACGAGACGCATTTGTAGACAGAAGAAGAAAGAGGCTGAAATGCGTGAGTACGAAGAGCTTGATAAGCTGGCCGACAGGGGTAATGCTCGAAAATTCTACGAAAAAATGCGGCGGCTTACGGAAGGTTTCAAGACCGGAGCGTATTCCTGTAGAACCCTCAAAGGTGATCTAGTCACTGATGCCCAGAGCATACTTAAATTATGGAGGGAACACTTCTCCAGCCTGCTGAATGGCAGTGAACGCACAACACCAGGAGAAGGAGAACCCGATTCCCCAATCGATGACGATGGAGCAGACGTTCCATTACCCGACCATGAAGAAGTTCGAATAGCAATTGCCCGCCTGAAGAACAACAAAGCGGCAGGGGCCGACGGATTGCCGGCCGAGCTATTCAAACACGGCGGCGAAGAACTGATAAGGTGCATGCATCAGCTTCTTTGTAAAATATGGTCGGACGAAAGCATGCCCAACGATTGGAATTTAAGTGTGCTATGACCAATCCATAAAAAATGATACCCCACAATCTGCGCCAACTACCGTGGGATTAGCCTCCTCAACATCGCATATAAGGTTCTATCGAGCGTATTGTGTGAAAGATTAAAGCCCACCGTCAACAAACTGATTGGACCTTATCAGTGTGGCTTTAGACCTGGCAAATCAACAACCGACCAGATATTCATCATGCGCCAAATCTTGGAAAAGACCCGTGAAAGGAGAATCGACACACACCACCTCTTCGTCGATTTCAAAGCTACTTTCGACAGCACGAAAAGGAGCTGCCTTTATGCCGCGATGTCTGAATTTGGTATCCCCGCAAAACTAATACGGCTGTGTAAACTGACGTTGAGTAACACCAAAAGCTCCGTCAGGATCGGGAAGGACCTCTCCGAGCCGTTCGATACCAAACGAGGTTTCAACGGATGAGTCGACGTTGCGAGTTTTCGAGAGAAAAGTTCTGCGAAAGATTTATGGTCCTTTGCGCGTTAGCCACGGCGAATACCGCATTCGATGGAACGATGAGCTGTACGAGATATACGACGACATCGACATAGTTCAGCGAATTAAAAGACAGCGGCTACGCTGGCTAGGTCATGTTGTCCGGATGGACGAAAACACTCCAGCTCTGAAAATATTCGACGCAGTACCCGCCGGGGAAGCAGAGGAAGAGGAAGACCTCCACTCGTTGGAAGGACCAAGTGGAGAAGGACCTGGCTTCGCTTGGAATATCCAATTGGCGCCACGTAGCGAAAAGAAGAAACGACTGGCGCGCTGTTGTTAACTCGGCTATAATCGCTTAAGCGGTTTCTACGCCAATTAAGAAGAAGAAGAATGAAACTTGAAACACGGGTTTCTCAACAAAAACGTCCACAAAACGCTATTAAATGAAAACATACAAAATACTATATGTAACCAATAAATTAAGATATATAACTATAATTTGGCGCAGAATATTGCAGTAGCAACAAGTACCTGTGGTACAAAAATTTTAAAAAGTGGACGCGGCCCCACCTCCTTATGAGTTTAATGCACCTACCTCCCAAACCATTCAAGCTAAAATAACGAAATTCACTCAAGGTAAATTCTGTAAGCAAATGCGCCAGAAACTTCAAACCAACCCAGGATGATGTCAGAGAGCTTTATAGGAAACTATGTCAAAATTGTAATATCTGTGAGATATGTTACAGAAATTCAGAGAGAATTGTGATGTCAATATTTTGATGTGCCAAAAATGAGCTAATTTTGCTCAATACTTCCCTCAATCCACATAAGCCTAATAAAAATTTCTTCTAACTTCCGGCTGACTTTATGCAAGAAATATCGGTCAATATGATATCTTATTGAATTTGAAGGAGCGTTTTTTTTCAAATAACAATGCATCTTTGTGCCGAAAATGGACAGACTCTAGTGAAAACTTGCCCTAGACTCGATACGAGTATAACTGACATCAAAATTTTTAACATTGGGTTTACTTTAGTCGTTACATATTGGTATGTTACGTACCTTAAGGGGTTACATAGACTTACGGGTTTCAAACAATTTGTTTTATTATCTTAGAAAATTCCACAACTTCTCTAGAATATTGTTCTAAATTGTTGATCCGAGTAATAGTTTCGGAGATACAACCTTGAGAACTTGCCCGCTCGCGGCTAGCTACATAGTCTCAGTGCGCCGTCTTTAAACATGTTTTTCTCAAATCTATGTTCTTGAAGTCGGTTCGCAAGGTTTCTCGAGAACCATTCAACCGATCTTAATGAAATTTAACACAGGCCTTTGAGATAAAATTCTTGGGCGAAGGGTTTTTTTATTAAAAAAAAGAACATTTGGCGAAATTTTAATTTTTTTATAAAAATGTCTGCCAAAAATCCAATTTAATTTTTTTCCTTCGTCCAAGTTCAAGTTAAGGCTTTAACTAAAATATATATTTCACTTTAGATGATCCAATAAGAAGTTATCCTGCCAACGCGGGTGCATCTTTTTTCTGAGGGGTCACCGGAAATGGCGTCACAATGGTCGAGTTTAAAATATTTTTGTTCCAAATTCATCATCATTCATCAGAATTTCTTTGTTGATAGTGTATGTTTACAACAATAAAAAATTCGAATAAAATATTTAATTTATTATATAAAAACAAGCAAGGAAGGGCTAAGTTCGGGTGTCACCGAACATTTTATACTCTCGCATGATAAAGTGATAATCGAGATTTCATTATCCGTCATTTACATATTCTTTTATTTTGCTGTAAAATTAATTATATTAGTAGTTCCTGAGATAAGGTTTTTGGTCCATAAGTGGGAGACGCCACGCCCATTTTCAATTTTTAAAAATGCCTGGGTACAGCTTCCTTCTGCCATTTCTTCCGTAAAATTTTGTGTTTCTGACGTTTTTTGTTAGTCGCTGAACGCACTTTTAGTGATTTTCAACATAACCTTTGTATGGGAGGTGGGCGAGGTTATTATCCGATTTCTTCCATTTTTGAACTGTATATGGAAATGTCTGAAGGAAACTACTCCATAGAGTTTGGTTGACATAGCTATAGTAGTTTCCGAGGTATGTACAAAAAACTTATTAGGGGGCGGGGCCACGCCCACTTTTCCAAAAAATTTCGTCCAAATATGCCCCTCCCTAATGCGATCCTTTGTGTCAAATTTCACTTTAATATCTTTATTTATGGCTTAGATATGACACTTTATAGGTTTTCGGTTTTCGCCATTTTGTGGTCGTGGCAGTGTATGGCAGTATTCTAACCTTCTTATGGAGCCAAGAAATACGTGTACCAAGTTTCATCATGATATCTCAATTTTTACTCAAGTTACAGCTTGCACGGACGGACGGACGGACAGACGGATGGACGGACAGACAGACATCCGGATTTCAACTCTACTCGTCACCCCGATCACTTTGGTATATATAACCCTATATCTAACTCTTTTAGTTTTAGGACTTACAAACAACCGTTATGTGAACAAAACTATAATACTCTCCTTAGCAACTTTGTTGCGAGAGTATAAAAAATTGTTGAAAAGAGGCTATTTTTAACTAAAGAAACCCCATGTTACCCCTTATTGAAACTCAGAGGTTTTTCTGATAATAGCATCTAGTATGGCAAAATAAAATCAAGTCAATTCTACTCTTATCTCCCATAAACTTCATATACGACACACAAAATTCTTTTTAAAATTAATTGAAAGTTAGTGCTAGATAAACTATAGATTAATGCCGAAAATTTGTGAAATGATATTATACCACATGTAATGATTTTCGTTCCTCTAATAAGCCAGATTTGATTCTTGCAAGTTGCAAGAGTATGAAACTTGCGTTTACACACGAACTTAACCCTCCCTAATTATTTTTTAAATACTTTCCAAAAAAAAAATTTTAAATTTCTCCAAAATTGTTCTACCGATAGATAGATTTCTCAGGTAATAATCGAAAAAACTAGGTTTTTCAAGGAATTATAATATTTTTTACAAAAAGTTACCATATTTTGGGAAGCCGCTATTTTATCAAAAATCAACAATATGACTTGTCCTTTGATCATTAGCTGCTATTGGTTCTGGACTATCTGATAATTTTTAACAGATTAAACTCACACACCCACACCTCACGAGTTTTTTTATACCCTGAACAGGGTATATTAAATTTGTCACGATGTTTGTAACACCCAGAAAGAAGCGTCGGAGACAGTATAAAGTATATATATAAATGATCAGTATGTCGAGCTGAGTGGATTTAACCATGTCCGTCTCTCTGCCTGTCCGTCCGTCCGTCCGCCCGTCTGTATATATACGAACTAGTCTCTCAGTTTTTAAGATATCCTTTTGAAATTTCGCAAGCGGCATTTTCTCTTAAAGAAGCTGCTCATTTATCGGAACGGCCGATATCGGACCACTATAACATATAGCTGCCATACAAACTGAACGATGGGAATCAAGTTCTTGTATGGACAACTTTCACATTTGACAAGATATATTCACCAAATTTGGTACAAATTATTTTCTAAAGGAAAAATTTAATCTCCGAAAAAATTACTCAGATCGGATTACTATAGCACATAGCTTGCATACAAACTGAACACATAATTACTAAAATAAATGCACCTGTGAAGGGTATATTAGCTTCGGTGCAGCCGTAGTTAACGTTTTTTCTTGTTTTACTTTCAAGTGGGTATAATACTTACTTGAAAAAAATATGTAAATAATTCTATATTATTGAAATAAAGCTTATAATGTTTACTGTGCAAATAATTTTTTTGCTTAAAATTGCGAATATCGGTATAATAAGTATTATTTAATAATACATTACATAAATAACAATTTTTAAACTTTCTGTGTAGCATAAGATATAAATATATTCTATTACGTGTGGCAATGACTTGCCTCCCACTCTTGAATATACAGCAACGCATATGCACACAGAGAAAACTTGCGCCAAATCCAATCAAATATGCAATTAATTACTATACTTTGCGAAAAATCTCCAAGTTCTTTAATAAGTTGGAATTAAGTTGGCTGTGTGTTTAAAGAGGAGTAGCATGGTAATGCCACTTAATTGATTGCAAGTGCAACGACTTGTGAAAAACTGCACTCAGCTCATTACAGAGCGCCGGGCGCAGAGCGGCGCTTGAGTCACTCAAATAAGTTCCTAAGTACACTTGGAAGTTAAACTGTAGCCGCCTTTTAATTATGCAAAATATTTTAATTGTTTGCACTAGTTGAGCATGTGTACTTGAGAGTATATAAATGAAACAGCAATTTGGTTCGCTTCTTAAGAACGCTCTCACCCCCCATATGAGGCACTGCCGAACACTTGGATTGCGTCACTAACGAACGGAAGCCACGAATCTTTAAGCATCTCAGAGTAATTTCGCCCCATCAAAGTTTCAAACGAATTCACAGGAATAAGGCAGAAATTAAAACACACACAAACACACCCATACATACATACTCGCATACATATGTACACATTCTTTACAATCTAGTGTTTTTGGTAACATGTACACATAAAAATATTACGCTGCACTGCATGAGTATGCAAATACACGAATAAATACACGAAATACACACACACACACATACATACTTGCAGCAAGTGCGAGTGTGTGCGAGTGTATGCTCTTAGCACACATTTGCCGGAGCGATAAAAAATTCAGCAAGGAAGCTATTAAAAGTTTCAGCAATTTTTAATTTCCTTTACAAACGCAACATGCAGCCGCAATAACAACTACAAAATCACTACGCCCCGCTGCCGCCGCCTGCCCGCCCACCACTCCGGCGCGCCGCTCGTGCATTGCACAGCACCGTTGGCCATTACACTGCACAGCGTGAAATCTATTTGCACTCGAAATCGAGCAACATAAACGCTCCGTGCCGCAGCTAGCGCTTCCAATTAAAGCGGCAAACTATAGCTCAAATAAGTTTGAACTTTGCTGCAATAAAAAGAGCAGTCAGGGTGGTCCGCCTCTATTTGCAAGTCCCAACCAAATACCAAAAACGAAAGTGGGCGTGCCATGGCGCTTAAGTACGCCCTTCTGCCTGCTTCTATGTGTGTGTGTGTGTGTGTGTGTGTGGTGTATGTGGAGGTGATGTGCCGTTGCTCAATAAAAAAATATTTACCCGCTCTGTATTTGCCAGCGCGAGTTGCGGGCGCTGGAAGGTGTTGTGTTTGTGGTTGTTGGTGGAGGTGGTGAGGGGCTGGTGTGGAACTAGTGTAGCAGCTGCCGCCACAAAGTCAGTCGAAAATGCAAAAGTTACACATCAAAGTGCACTTACAAAATGATGAGCAGCAGACGAGCAATCAAGCTGACGCTGGAAATCTACACCCCCCCCCCCCACACACACACACCAATGCCCGCGCATGCTAAACAAAAGCATATTTTGTGGATAATCAGACGTTGCACAGACAAAGTATGCGGAGCTGCAATATACTCGCAGCGCTGACTGAGAAAGAGCAACATTTGGTCGGTATTTTTCAAGTTTCGCTTCGCTTGCTTATGTTTACATTAAATTTCAGAGAAACAATATAAGTTTACACGCATGGCGAACGCTTCAAGGGGGAGTGCAGCATATTCATGAATTTAACCGCTTGAAGAAGATAAATTGTTAATATTATTTGCGGAGCTTGTAAGAACTCGTGCTTACTCTATCCAACAACAACTTAAAAGAAATGAAAGATGGTTTCAACAGTTAGTGCTAACCGATTTTGACATAACCAACACATGATAAAGTTAACCCACACACAAGAAATCGACGGCTGATGTACAACGGAAACTCCAACGGATTGAGTGCTGTCCCAAGTGAAGCAACTTGTCGTGCTTGGTTTTGTCGCCCTTTCGGCATTAAAGACCGTACGCGTAAGGAAGTCCAAAAACCTTCGAAGACGGTGAAATGAATACGTATTGTATGTAGTCAAACGCGCGAAGAGTTTTCTGCAGCATTTGGAGTTCAGAAACAAAGAAATTGGGTTCCCTATGATTTCAATACCAGGAAAGGTACGAAAAAGGGATCATTCCGCATGACAACCCTTCGATGGCAAATGGTATGACTCAGAACTAGTTCCACTCACAAGACGACATCGAAAATCTGCTTGATTCTTGTATAGCATTACAAGATGAACAGTTTTACCGTAATGGTATTCGAGCTTTGGGAGAAAGACGCGAAAAAGATGTGACTAGCGATGGGGAAGGCTTCGAATCTCTCTCTGTCAGCTACCTCGTGGATTCCAGTCAATAGGGGAATTTTAGAAGTATGGACTTATTAGTTCGCGTTGTGAAGGCATGAGCTTAAGAAAATTCGCGCAATTGGATGTCAGAAGCTATGAGATTATTTGTTTCGCTGGGGAACAGAAGTATGGACTTATTACTTGAATTGAATATTTTTATTTTTATATGCCGTACAATGATCGAAAAGCTCCAGACAGTTTTTTATACCGCTGACGATATCTACTTTCGATCCTCATTTTTGGGTTCTATATCTTCGGCACGAATGTAACGTATATGGGTAATGTTGATAGAATTTCTTTCTCTGTACTCTAATATAACCAAAATATGGGCCAACCGCGTGTAAGCCAACTTTAAATGCAACAGAGCTGTGTAGTTTCGCCAAACGGCTTGGGCTGTCAAATCTTTCAAATTTCAGGATTTGTAGGTATTTAAATTAAAATGAATTGCTGACGCATAATTGACAAGACGCCCCCCAACTCCGTACCCTCGCTCAAACACTGCTTAGTTAACGTCTTACACAAGGTGTCCCGCGCACCGAGGCAGCTACGTAACGAAGAAGCATAAAGTTTCACAAATTATAGAATGTTTGTGGAACACTGTGAGTGTATATGTGTGTATTAATATGTGTTTTCTGAGTAACCGTTCGACTCCAACTCAAAGCAAACACGGATTCACGTGTACGGCATTGCGCGCCCATTAATTCCGGTATGGCGCAATTTAAATCCGAAATGTTCAGCATTTCATTATCTGCGCATTTCGAACACATCAAGCGGGGTAGTAAGCCAGTTTGTTATTTCCTTTTGTATTTATCTGTAGGTGTATGTATGTGTGCTTCCCACGCACCTTCACGCCCGCCATCGCATATAATGTGACACATTTACCGTTATTAGTTACCTGCCGACATAAACATTTAGCCGAAACGAGCTTAGAACCGCGTCGAATTCGTAGAGAAACCGGTATTCATATTACCGGTACTTACATATATACCAAAATTCGTTGAAATACGGAATCAACGGTTTTTGAAATGCCTCAAATTGCGAGAGATTTGTTGTGAAAAATCCTTTTACCCAAGAAAACCGATACGGAACTCACTCAGTCAGCAGTAAAATGTTTGCGTCACCATCACCGACGCCAAGTATTCGGTCCGGTACTATTGCGAATAAAATATTTTCATTCACATGTCTGTATGTATGTATGCTTGTAGGTACAAGCGCTTATTGCTTCCTACCATTTTTACCCTTCCACAGAGGCTCATCCACCAAATATTTACCTTTATTTTCCATTTAATTAAATTGAGCCGTTGCGGGGGCAGCCAACAGCAAATTTAGTGATATAGACGCCTCTGCCGGCGAGCGCGCACACCGCCGTCGCCACAGCGCTCACAATTTGCCGCGCGGAAACGTTGAAGTGCTTGTCGCTTGGACTGACAGCAGTCAGCATAAATTTCAACCACCCGCGGTAAACAAGCAAGCAACACTGCCGCACCACACCGGCCGCCCAGCACTGCGCGAAGCCTCGGTGTGGCTTTATTAAGCGTAATTCGGAGAAATTGATTGTGGCGTTTCAGACTTTTGAAACAATTTAAAACGCACACTCCCCGCATTCTGGAGAGGGCGGCGCGGTGCGGTGTGGTGAGGCGTTCGGGCTTGCGAAGCTTTGCGACGTACAAGGCCAGACACAAGCCAAGCAGTTGAATAATTCTACAAATCGATTTACATTGTGTGGGAGTATGCCTTTGCGTGTATGTGTGTGTGAGTGTGTGTTTGTGTACTTCGGCTTTTCTCCGCCTTTCGTTTGTAATTTCACTTGGTAACTTTGTTACACTTTTGAAGAATTTATTGTGTGTCGAGCGGGCGCCGAGGGGGTTAATTTGCGCACGTTGGCATGCTGACGAAAACTTTGCTTCCAATGAAGCTCACCAAACTCTTTTTCCCTTTCAAAAATTTCTTATTCGATTTGTTTTGAATAATTTGCGCTAGCTCGTTCGATGCCGGCATATTTAATTGCGGAATATTCTTTCACAAATTTGCACCTTAATAACTCTGTCACTCACTCACCATGCAGATTAATATTTTTTGCTGGCACGTCAAGCATAATACGCTCTCGAATTGCGTCAAATGCCGGCTAAAAGGATTTCTGTTCACTCAAAATGCATCACCATCATCCGCATTCCAGTTCCGTGTCTCACCCTCTCTATCCCCCTATCTATCTCCACCCATCACACACACACACACACTGAGCTTGTGGCGCCAAAGTGGAGATGGCCCGAAAGCGTAAATTGGCTAACGCGGTTATGAAATTTAATTAGTTCACACAATGCCATTCGAAAACGTACACATAATCCCGGTGTAATCAGCCATTGATTGGTGGTTAAACTGCTGCCCTATCTATCGCGTCGCAGTCAAGTCCGCTTAAATAACAAATCATGTTAAATTTTCAATTAATCTCCACCATCCACAGCATTACTGTCGAGCATAGACTGTGGCTAGTCAATAAGTTGATCGATTTGACTTGCTTTATGTGACGCTCGGACCTTACATGTTTGTATCTAGAAATTAGAAGATAATAAAACAACGCTATGTAAGTTTAACATTTAGCACCAGCATAAGCCTATTAAATAGCTTTTAAAAAGGTAAACGCCCAATGCCGTGAATATGATAGCGCTGAACCTAAAAAGTCCTTTGGGAAGTTCTGGAATTCAATGGAGTACTTTTTACTTCCGTACATATAGTATGTCGCATTTGCTTTAACCCTTAAGTTCATTTCGTGACCATTTTATGTTATTTTTTCTTCTGTTTCATAAAAGACACAAAATTTTGTGATTTCCTTTTACGAATTCTTGCATTAAAAGAAATCGCTCCTAAAAAGTGCAAAATATTTTTTTTTCATTTTACAACACAATCAAAACTAACGTGTGGGAAACATAAGGTTATTCAAAGACCATCAGCTGTTTAAAACGTCAGGTGGAAGTTTCGCGCCGTTTTCGCCAATTAATGTTTGTGTAAAAAGACAGACATTGTCGATATTTTATATAATGCAACGAAACCAAGCATTGGTGATTTGGTGGAGTTTTGATTGTGTTGTTATTTATTTCTGATTGATTTCAATGGACTCTCATAATAATAGAAAACGTGGACGTCGACAAGTATAGTGATGTTGGTGGCAATGAGAATTTATTGGAAGAATTGCCAGATCGCGAATCTTTTTTGAAGAGTACTTTGCTTGTGATAAAGAAGAAAGTATTACTAAAGCTAATGTAAGTAGCCTTTTCAAAAGACATGGACATTAAGTGGTAAAAAAGAGTATCCGCAGTCTTTTAGATGAAGTTCATGGTCGACCAACATTTCGTCAATTTCACTTACAAGGTTTTTGGATGAAAGTCGCGGGCTGAGGTTCAATAACAAACAGTCGCAGAGCTCAGACAGTGTATGACGAACTTCCTTCAATTCGGCATATGTATGAGAAATGGGTAGCTACAGTCGATGAGCGTTTCATTTAGAGGCAGCAGCCCATTTTTAGTTTACATACCATGTATCTGATCATGAAAAAGGCATGGGTAGGGATATGTAACCAAGTCTTGTCTAAATTTTCAAATATATTTGGGAAAAGATTAGCAGCTGCACAACCGGAGCGAACCTAAAGCAAACGGGTAGTGTACCATCTAGTAAGTGGGTATGAGGGACGGAATATAACGTCACATAACTTTTTTACAACTCATGATTTGGCATTAACAGAATAATAATATGACATTGGTGGGCACTGTGAGAAGTAATAAGCGCTTTTTTCCGGTTGCAATAAGCAGGAGTTAAGACGATTACCAGTGCTAAATAGTTGTTTCCTCTTCGTTGAACAAGTCAGCATTGTTCAATACATTCCTAAAAAATATAAATTG